>NW_028223199.1:0-16000 GCF_056783735.1 Eptatretus burgeri
TTTTGTAAATGTTTCTGATGGCTTCATATTCGTTGACGTGTGAATCGTGTCATTATACTTATCCACAATATCCTGAATAAAAGATGACCATTGTTGTGAACCGAGTTGTGTGAATTTTTTATATAGTCTCTCTTTTAAGGTACGATTAAAACGTTCAACAACAACTGCCTTCCCTTCATTAAAGGTACTGTATAATGTAATACTGTTATTTTTTAGAAAATTCATAAATGTCTTGTTATAAAACTCTCTACCCTCATCAGTCCACAATTTCTTAGGTTTTCTCTTACTTTTATTAAATATCTGTTGAAAAGCTAACATAAGAGTATTACCTGTTTTGTTTTTTAAAGGGACAACCCACGCATATCTACTCCTCAAATCAATAACGGTTAAAGCATACTTGTACCCCTTATCATTATTGAGTTCAATCAAATCAGCAGACCAGATATAATCAACTTCCTTGGAATAAACTTTCCTTCTCTGAAACTTTGTGAATATTGGTTTATGTAATTCATCAGCTAATTGCTCTTCAGTCTTAATGGCATCATTAGAGCCTATAAGTTTTTTGAATTTCCAAGTCCAAGTTTCAATTTAGCACTAATCATCTTCTTCACGATGAACCTATCAACTTTTTCTCTCAAGGTTGGATTTTGTATCAGAGACAAATTATATAACATTTCTCTATCGGCTTCATGCTTTTCTTCCAACGTTGTGGTATTCCCATAATCAATATCGTGTCTCATGCACACTTCATCAACTCTATTGATTGGTTTACTCCAGGATTTAGGATTGTCTGCCTCATCTAATCTTTTATCCAAGTTTGTGCCTGGACCACAGAAAGAATACCCTGGAAGATGTAATTCCCTGGTATTCCAGTAGTTGTAAATTTACTTCCTGATAAAAACTTTTGTATATCTCCTCCGAGTTTGTGTTTGGAGATAAATTGATTTTTTTGAACCACACACCGAACATATACCTTTTTGTATAACCCTGTTATTTTTACTTTTAATATATGAAATATTTTTAGTATTAGTTTTCTTTTTACATTTGAGACAATAACTCATTTATTTATGAGAAAAATTTCTGCAGAGTGCAAAAACCTTTTTAGTTTCCAACATGCACATTTGAATCTTAATTTTTAAAACATAAAGAATCCTTAGAAATGCCTTCACTCTCTCCTCCATTTATTTAAGAAAAAACTTGAATTAAAATACATGTCTTCTCGATGTCGATAGTCTTGTCGAAAGTATTGCAAATAGACTTTTTAATTCTTTGTATTCCTCCCTGGTGAGATAAGTTAATTTCTTTAATACCTCTATTCTTTTTTGAATCTCACTGGTTTCCATATTTTGATATTTATTCATTCTCTCTCTTTCCTCCCTCTCTCTCTTCTCTCTTTCCTCCTTCTCTCTCTCCTCCTCCTCCTTTTCCTCCTCTTCCCTCTCTTCTTCAACTCCTTCCTCATCCCTTACTATACTTGAATCGTTTACACCCCATAGAATATTATACATATATTCATCAGGATTTCTTGTTATTCCTGTATCCAAAATAATTTTTTTTACAACAGGATACCAATAAAATTTCTTTTGAATTTCTAAAAGAGCCTTACCTTTTCTTAACCTTATAATTTTTTCATTATTTAACATTCTAATTAAATCTAAAGTTGTTGGTTTATCAACATCAGCATAATGCCAATCTTTTATTGAAAATACCTCATTCTTATGTTGTAGAACATATTTATTAAAATACCGAATACCCTTTTCTTGAAGGTATGCTTGAACACAGAAATGATAATTTTCTTGAAGCCTTCTTGCTGTCATTTATGTATTAGAAATATATGTTAGAATAATATTATGACACGAAACACCTCCCCATCTTCCCATAGTTAAATCATTTTGTATTTCCTTACTTATTATATATAATCCTGTTTTTTCTGTTTTCATGAGATAAACAAGGGCAAAACCATTATTATATTTACCCTTATTAAATTCTTTTTATTTGTTGTTTACTAATCGTGGCTCCACAAAACTCATTCTCGATACCAAGTGGATAATATTCTTCCTTACGAGACTGATTTAATTGTTCCAGGTCTTCGAGGTTAATTTTAAATGACCAATTATACCCTAAATCATTCATATCATACCCCCATTGTTCTATTCTCATACAAACGATACGCCCTTCTTTATAAAAATTTATTTTAATTCGAACTGTGAATTCTGTATGACCTGGAGATAATATCAACACTTCTGTATCTTTAGAATACACAGCCGTTTTATTTAAGTATATATATTGTGATAAATCGCTTAATCTCACCAAGTCATTTGCGTCAGTCGGGCTTGGATAATTTTTTAATTTATAAGCATTTTTCATGTTAATATTTTTGTTTATATTATATTTATGTCGTTCAGCCTGTGCCTTTGTGTAATAATTTGATAAATCAATATCCAGTTCTTGAGATACACCAAAGATAGAACCATCTTTACCAACATAAGTCATTTATATTAGATTAAAAATAATATCATAAAATTTTTTATTTTTGTTGAGTTGAAATAACACATATAGACATAATTGACCACAACACTTGGAATTTAATTCTTGGACTTGAAATGTTTGATAAACACCATTCTGTAAGAATTTTATGACTTCAACAGGTGGTGGAAGACCAAAACTATCAAAATAATATTTGTCTTGACTATTAAAAATACAAACCCAATGAGAACCGTTCCCATCATTATCTTCTAAGTTCATAATAATATTCTTTGTATGTTTCGACACATTTGTTAATTCATCTCTCATACAAATAACCACATTATGAATTTTTAATTTCTTACAATATTTGGCAAGTTGTAAATTTGATGTTGTATTCTTTCCAAATTCTTTCAACCACTCATCAATGCTCATTTATTTATTAGAAAGATATAATCCATTACCTCTTTTCGTTAATTTTACACCTGCTTGTGCTATAGAAGAAAGCATATCTCCAACTAACAATCTCGCTTTATCAGGCAGACCTTCAAGTTTTTCAGCAAAATCTACAATTACACCACTTCCACTAATTTGTTTCTCCAACTCTTTGTTATGTCTTTCCAATTCTTTTTGAGCCTGGAGTTGAGCCTTCCTTTCGTTGGCAGTTTTGACCGCTGTTGAAATACCACCCGTCAATGCTCCAACCGCACTTAAACCAGCAAATAAAGGAATTAGAAATGGGAGAAATCCTCCACTCGTCTCTCTTATTGAATATTTTTTCAACATTGGTTTTGTCATTTTAATTTTAAGTGAGCCAGTGTCATTCAAGATTTTAACCTGTTCTCTTGTGAGCAAAACATCAATTCTTACTGCTCCTTTTCTCTGAATTGTATTAACGTTAATCGTACAAGGCTTTTGATTTTGAACACAAGATGATAGTTTATGAAGATTGATTTGATTAACATATACCCCAGTTGGTACTTTGCCACTCATTTATTTAACAAAAAATTATGTGAGACTAATCATCACACCATTATCTGTATTAATCTGCAATTCTGTTTCTTCCAAAAGCAAACAATATGTATCAACTTCTTCACTCTCTCCTCTTTCAATGTATAGGGAAGTATCCACTCGATTAGACTTTATAGTTTCTTTTTGAGCGCTCAGGTCAAACGTATAGATTGTATACAAACTTTTAAATGCTGTCATATCCAAAATAGGTTCTTTATTTCCATTACTTTCACACACCTTTTGGTAAGACTTGTATGCTTCAGCAAAATCATTTTTTTCCCAATTAATTTCCAATCTATCTCGTGGATAAAATGTTCCATCTAGAGAAACGCGAAGTTGTTTCACCTTAGCATTATCACTCAATGCATTATTCTTATCAGTCGCAGTATCACCA
This sequence comes from Eptatretus burgeri, assembly GCF_056783735.1. NCBI lineage: Eukaryota > Metazoa > Chordata > Myxini > Myxiniformes > Myxinidae > Eptatretus > Eptatretus burgeri. The sequence continues at coordinate 3,869 of NW_028223199.1, forward strand.
TCTGGCTTTTTAAAAATCATCCACAGATATCGTGGCTTTCCTTCCAGAACACCCAAATTCCACGTGTAAGTAGTTTGATTGAGTTTAACGTGTTGACATCTTCTTTTGAGGTATGATACACTGAGTGGTTTTTTTGAGTTAAGTCTTCGATTCAACATCTCTTCTGTTTTAAGATTAGGAGTATATTCACTGATATACCAACTCATCTCCTCAATTACAAATTTATTCTGATCACCAAAAGCATTACCAACACCAAAAAGCAATCTATTTTCATTATCATTCCTTTGTAGTTGAAATCTAATTTTAAGACCATACAGAACTTTATCATAATCACAAAATCCAAATATACCTTTAAGAGGAACTGCCACAGTAAAACTATTTTCTGCTTTTGTATCATCATTATACATTCCTTTCCTTTGAATATATCCAGGGTCTGTGTTTGTTCCCGTTGACATATCAGGAATAAAACCTTCGACAGACCCCTTTCCCATTCTATCACTGAATGTATAGAGTGTAAATTTCATCATTTCAGATACAGCAGAGACATAATCAACCGCTTCAACTTCTTGTGTTCCAATATACAATCGCACACTATCAAACATTTTCCAGAAGAAATCATTTACAAGTGTAGCGTTTGTGTTATTCCCAGCCTTAGTGAATTTAAATTTACACAACAAGAAACTTTCGGAGAGATTCAAATAGGTTTGTTGATTATTTATTTCAAAACTTTTTGTACCATTTGTATTCCAGTCTGTTCCAGTTATTGCATTTACCTTGAAGTAATCTTCTTTTTTAGTGGAGTTTGAGATAATAATAGTATCATCCAAATCATAGATACTATCAATTGCTTCCATACTTGTATTTATTTAGGAAAAAGATGTTAAAACTTTTGAAACCCTGATCCAAGTATTTGAATTATTTTCTGTCGTTCTTGGGGGACAACTGAGTTTTACCTTTCTTAATTTCTTTTATTGCTTGTAATTTATGAGATTCTTTCTGAGCATCTTTTATACTCTTTACAGCACCTGCTACATTTCCCACAGCAGAAGCAGTTGAACCAATTAGGTCTTTATGTTTAAGAATAGTTGAACCAATACCCATGAGAGTATCAATTATCCCATCTCCTCTAAATTGATGTCCAACACCCCTTTGTCTCTTAGGTTTATAGTATCCTCTACCAAGATACATACCTTCACCCTTGTAGTACGGGGAAAGGAACATCCCATCCCCTGTAATTATTTTATATTTTCCCAACTCGTGCTTCCTCACAATAACCATCGTATTTATTTATTGAAAAACTTCACGTAGGTGAATTCTGATGGATATAACTTCTCCATTAAAAGAAATCACACGATTATCTTGGTCGGTTATCCTAAAATTTACTCTGTGTATGGTTTTTCCTGACACAGGTAGATAAACCAAATTTTTAGGCTCCATATTGAATTTATAACCAATTGGGGTTGAGTATGCGCTGAATGAAAATATTGTATTTGTTTTTAATCCATCATTATAAGCACCATCAATCAAATCACAGTGAATTAACACCGAATTTATTCCTGAGGATATTTGAATGACATTATCACTGTAAAACGTCCCATTAGTTTCAATCTTTTTGAGGAGAAACCTAATAACTCTCTAAATGAATTATCAATTGTGAAATCAACCTTGTAGTTATTTTTAACTTTAATCGTTGATTTTGAAGTATGTTTTTGAATGTTTATAACAATATTTTTTGGTTCATCACCCTGTTCTTTCATAAGACGAGCAATTTCGGAAGATATTTGAGAAATCTCGTATGCTCCGGGTGAGACTGTTATCGTTTTGTATCCACTTCCCGGATTATAACTAAACTTGTCATTTTTCTCGGTTATATTAAATAAGGTATTATAAGTCTCCATGGACAATAAAGATGCCTCATATTCTTTTGTTGTGTCAAGTTGTAGTGGGTATGGGAATGAAGATGTGTGGTCGCTTGTTGTGAAATTAAAACTCAGGATTGTGCTTCTCATCTTATTTAATATGAGTTAAAATGTCTTTATATTGAGATTTATTAATTATTTTCATGTTCATCAACTGGTCTAAAATGGCTGATGCTTCATTAAAACAATTGTTATTTCCAGCCTTCTTACTGCCGAACAACAATAACAGTCTATTAACTAATTGCGATGGGTCATTTGGAAGAAAACTAATACCTGAACCAAGGATACTTAAAGCCTGAATAATGTGTTTCTCCTTCTCATTCTTCCTACTTTTACCAGAAAGAATAACCTTATAATTTAGAGTGTTCAGCAAATCAATATATACTCTATCATCATTATTTTCCATATCCAATGGTTTATCAATATACTTTGATTCATCCCTCACAGTTGAACCTTGTCTTCCATCTTTTGTGAGAAGAAACATTAATCTCGGAGTTAGTTTAACAGGGGGTTGAGCAGAACTTAAGAACCTTAATTCATCATTAAATATCAATACCTTTTCTTGAACAAGATGAAATATTGCTGGTTGTTCTGTTGGAATGAGTCCTGCTTTGGTTTTTGAATCCGCTGAATATTCATTGTTTTGAACAGCATTCACAATATAATCAGGGGGTTGATTAATCTCTTCCAGTTGTTGAAATAAACCTTCATCATCATATTCTAATTCTCCTAAATGCTCTAATTCTTCCTCCGTCATTTGACTGAAATCTTTTAACATTTGAAGCTTTCTAGGAGTATATTCTACTGTGGGAACTGTGGAAACATCTTTCATTTTTCTTGGGAAGTTTTTAAAAGTGGTTTAAAAAATTTCTCTTGTTTTTTTTCAAATGCTTCTTCGCCCGTTAGTTTCTGTCTGCGTTTCTTCTTTATGTCTTCCTGTTGTTTTACAACTTTTGAAACCAACTCTTGATGTTCCTTAAATCTTCTTGCTCTTTCTTTTGTATCCATTTATTTATTGTAAAATATCATTTAATGAATTGTAAAGATCAACAGGGAAATTTTCCTTTTCTTCATCATTCAAGTAGATGTGTTCAAATAAATCCTTTTCTTTAAATATTTCATCAAATTCTTTATTAACATTAATGCGAGTTGTAATTTCTTCTTCACTAATCCTTGCATCTCTGCTTTTCATACGTTTGTGTTGAGTTTCTTCATCAACATCAAAACCGAATGATAAAATCTTCACTCCGCTCAGATATTTAATAATTTGTCTCGTTCCTTCTGGATTAGTTTCTAATATCCCAACACCACCAGATTTTAGTTTCTTTAACTCACTCTTACAATGTGAATATTTTGTTGTACCAAGAGAAACCTCCTCAAATATTTGTCCTTCATTCCTCAATCGCATATGTTCCTCCACTGAAATATAGTGATAATCTTCACCTTTTACTTCTCCAGGTCTTATTGCTCTAGTTGTTGTTGATACAATGCGTATCACGGGTGTTTTTTAAGTAAATTTACAATATTCTCATTTGTACTACACAAGAACCTTGATTTATGAAAGTTTTTTCCAGAAGCAGATTTACCCACAAGATTTATAATAATAGTTGTCATTTATATATGTAATTGTTTATAAAACAAAAAATATATCCCTTAATATCTCATCTTGTTTCACAACAATATATTTATATTTTTCAGTCGTGTGCTTCATATAATCCTCAAATTTCTTTTTACTACATAATGTAGAACAATTATCTCTCCAAAAATTATTGATATCTATTGAATTTAACTTGAATAAAATAAAAGTATTAGCATTGTTTCTGATGGAACGACGAGGAAGTTGAAAGTATGATTGACTAAGATAAATACAATTACAAGAAGAATGTCTCCCTCTTGTGTAGTAGCTGTCCATTACCGTTTGGTTTCTCTCATTAACACAATCATCAAAGATAACGAGGTTCTTTTTTGATTTATCCAAATCTTGGGGAGACGGTATATCATCCGTATTATCACTAAGAATACAAGTTATAAGATTTGATTTCTTTTTACATCTCTGTGTATCACAAAATAGTTGAATTATATCTTCAATGTTATAATCATTTAGGTTTTTTGACGTTTAAATAAACCTATTATATCTTCTTTTTGAAGACCAGCATTAAAACCTTGTGAGAGTAGTTGATACTCTGGTTGAAAACTCGACTTTGTGAAAATTATTAAATTATCATAATCTAAAAAGTTGGGAGTGAGGAGCATTTTTAAAAGTAAGCAGGTTTTTCCACATCCACTTGAACCAACTATGAGACATCTTAATGAATTTGGGAGATTTTTATGGTTGTTAAATTTTATCTTATTTTCCCAAATAGGTAAAAAATCATTCATTTATATATTTGAAAAACAGGTTATTTAATTTATTATTAGCTTTTTTAGAAACTCTATATTTTATCCTAAGTTCAGGTTTAATTTCAAGATAATCCATTATTTTATTTATACAATATCTTGTGTTGATATTTCCCTGAAAATTACATCCATGAATAATATACAACAACAATCCTTTGAACATTTCTCTTATACGTTCAGTTTCTTCCCTTGTAAGGAAAGGTGTGTTATCATCCTCATACTTTACATTCATTTCTCTAATCAATCTTGTAAAGTAATTCATTTTTGGTGTAAATCTAAAAGAATTATTTTCCTTTTTATATTTTTTATTATCATTAATTAGAAGATAATCACAGAATATACATTGTTTATAGGCTTTTGACTCTGTGTTTAATCCCTGTCTTTCACACGCAGGACAATTCTCAAATTTGTCATATGGTGAATCAGGAAAGTCTAGCATATTTATAAAGTAAAACTTTACTTAAACTAAAATTCATCTATACTTTCAGTTGTATATTACCATCGATATCGATATACTTTTTTTCATTATCAGATTCAACCACAACATTTTTTATATTAAAGGTAATTTTAAAATTATCGTTAACTACTATTGAACGAAATGTCATTTCACCTGATATATTAACATCCTTTATTTCATCAAGATTTACATCTTTAGGGTTGTTGAAAAAATACAAATTTCTCCTTGCATATTACAGATGGTCTTATCTTTTCTTTCTAAAGCTTCATCCATAAGGTTTTTGTTCTTTGATACTTTTTCTTGTTTCATTGCTTTTTCTAGTTTTGAATATATTACTAGAAGGAGAGGAGAAACTTTTGTTAGAGATACTTTAATTGATGTTCTACCAGGTATACTAAAAGCCCTTCCACTGAAGGAAATTGAAGAACTCATATTATTTACCATAATAGTTTTTATCCAATAGTTGTTATATTTATCTTTGTTCAATTTTACATCCTTGACATATTTCTCAGTATCTTTAACAGATGAAGAGATTGATTGAAACTTGTCTTTTGTGTCTTGAAACATTGTATTTATTAAGTGAAAAAGTTGGAGGATAAAATGTTTTTAAGCACAGATTCACCTATAAATTAAACGAAATTTTCATCAAGAAAATTTTAGTTCAAGCAAAGTTTTATTCTATAAATATGGTGAATACAACGTACTGCGATGTTTGTAATCACGAATATAAACATTATAGAAAACACCTCCGAACCAACAAACACACATTTAATCTATTTCATCAAATATCTCCTCTTGAGTTGGAAAGAAAACATTGTGATATCTGTTCAAAGGATGTTTTGAAGAGTAGTTATAATCAACATCTTCAATCACAAAAACACAAGAAAAATGAGTTTAAAGTAAAGGGAGACTATTATATTAAAAACACTGATGAGGCATTTAAAGGGCATATAAAAATAAGGATTTTTCAATTTGGAGAACCCGGTCCATCATCAATAGCTGAATCAATTGAAATAGTGAAACCCGATGTTGAAAAATTTATTAAAAAGACATTAAAAGAAATAAAAACTTTAAAGTTTTATATGGGAGTGAAAATGAATATGAAAAGACAAGATGAAGAACAAACTCCTTATATGAGAACAGATCTTCATTTTATAACATCATTTCAAGATTTTTTGAATAGTGGGGTTTATGAAGAACTATCAAGACAAGAGGAGGATGTTGATAATACAGTGGTAGGAAGTGGATTCAATATTAAAAAATCATCTTTTTAGATATACACATTCTAAAATCAAACCCTCTTAAAGCTTCTTCTTATATTGAATTACCAAAAGAAATAAAACTAAAGAAGGCAGTTGTTAATATTAAGAACAATGATAATAAATGTTTTCTCTGGTCTGTTCTTGCTCACTTACATCCACCAAAATGTAATTCAGAAAGAGTAAAACAATATATGAAATATGAGAATACCTTGGACATTAAAGATTTTAAATTCCCAATGCCACTAACAGATATTCCTAAATTTGAGAAAAAGAATAATCTTTCTATTAATGTATATGGATTAACGGATACAAACAAAGTTCAAATATTAAAAATTTCAAACAACTATAAAAATGAAGAAACACACATTGACCTTTTATATTTTAGTGTTGGAAAGAATTCACATTACACATACATCAATAATTTATCAAGATTAATCTCTTCTCAGGTATTCAGAACAGCAAACAAAATATATCCTTGTAAGCGATGTCTTAATTCATTTCATACAAAAGAACGATTAGAACAACATTCAAAATATTGTAGTAATCATAAATCAGCTGTAATTACAATGCCTAAACCTGGTGAAAAGATTTATTTTGAAGATTATAATAAATCTATCATGCACCCATTTGTGATATACGCTGATTTTGAATGTATCCTTAAAAAGATAAATACTGCTTCTCCTAATCCAAAAGAACCATATACAAATAAATATCAAAAACATATTCCTTGTGGTTTTTGTTATTATATCAAATCATCTGTTGGAAAAAAGTATAACAAACTTGAACATTATCGTGGAAAAAATGCTTCACAAGAGTTTGTAAAACGATTAGAAAAGGATTGTATAAGACTCACTAAATTAATGAAAGAAACAAATGAACCGATGAAATTAACCAAAGAAGAAAAATTAGAATTTAGAATGAACAATATCTGTCATATTTGTGAGGGGAAATTAAGGAGTTTAAAGTTAGAGACCATTGTCATCTTACTGGTAAATATAGAGGTCCCGCTCATTCCTGTTGTAATCTTAATTATAAATTACCTTCTTTTATTCCAGTCTTTCTTCACAACAGCGCCAACTATGATACACATCTATTTATAAATGAACTTTCAAAAACACCAGGGAATATTTCTGCTATAACAAACACAAGTCAAAAGTATATTTCATTTTCAAAAATGATATTCACAAAACCTATAACTCGTATTAGGTTTTTAGATTCTTACAAGTTTATGGGAACACCACTAGCCTACCTCGCATCAAATCTAAGCTCCACGGACTCTTTTCCAAATCTTAATTCATTCTTTCCAAAAGAGGAAATTCTCACTAAAGAGGAAATTCAGATTAAAGAGAGAATTCAAAGTAAAGAGGAAATTCTAATTATAAAGAAAATTCGAACTAAAGAGGAAATTCAGATTAAAGATGAAATTCTGATTAAAGAAGGAATTCTTACGAGAGAGGAAATTCAAACAAGGAATGAAATTCAAAGTAAAGAGAAAATTCTTACAAGTAAGGGAATTTATCCTTATGATTATATGGATTCATTTATGAGATTTAAAGAAACACAACTTCCTTCAAAAGAAAGTTTCTATAATAACCTTTATGAAGAAGAGATAAGTGATAAGGAATATAAACACGCACAAGAAATATGGAAAATATTTAAGATAAAGAACCTTGGAGAATATCATGATTTATATCTAAAAACAGATGTTTTATTGTTAGCTGATGTGTTTGAGGCTTTTAGAACACTCTGTCATAATAAAAATTGTTATGGATTAGACCCTGCCCACTATTTCACAGCTCCTGGTTTAGCTTGGAGTGCAATGTTGAAAATGACAAAACAAGATATAGATTTAATCAGTGATGTTGATATGCTTTTGATGATTGAGAAGTCCAAGAGAGGTGGAATATCACAAGTATGTTCAAAAAGATATGCTAAAGCAAATAATAAATATCTTCCAAATTATAATAGTGAAAAAGATAGTAATTATTTGATGTATTTTGATGCTAATAATTTGTATGGATGGGCAATGTCTCAATCTCTGCCTTATGGTAAATTAGAGTGGGTGGAAGAAAAGGATTATGAAAAGGCTTTGATGAATATTGTTATTTCTTCTCAAGAGGAATTGAATGACGAAGAAGAAGGTTATTATTTTGAAGTTGATTTGAGGTACCCGAGTGATCTTCATAATAAGCATAAAGATCTTCCTTTTGCATGTGAGAAAGAAACTCCAAAGAAAGAATGGTTAAGTGATTATCATAAAAGTTTTAATATTAAAGGTAAATCAACAGAAAAGTTATTAACAACATTCTATGATAAAGAGGGATATGTTTTGCATCAGAGAAGCTTAAAACAGTTTTTGAGAGAAGGATTGAGAGTAGCTAAAATTCATAGAGTTTTAAAATTTAAACAAAGTCCTTGGGTGAAAAAGTATATTCAATTCAATACAGATATGAGAGCAAATACAAAAGTAAAATTTGAAGGGGACTTTTATAAATTAATGAATAATGCTGTATTTGGAAAGACTATGGAAAATGTTAGAAACAGACAAAACATTAGATTCGCAACATCTTGGAAAGAAGCTTCGAGATTGATAAATAAACCAAGTTTTGAGAGAGAAGAGGTTTTTTCAGAGAACTTTTCTGCAATTCATATGAAAAAGGAAAGTATTGTAATGGATAAACCAATTTATATTGGAACAGCAGTTCTTGATTTATCAAAGATATTGATGTATGATTATTTGTATAATGACTTAAAGAAAGAGTATGGTGAAAATGTTTCATTGTTGTATATGGATACTGATAGTTTTATCTTAGATATAAAAACTGATGATGTTTATGAAGATATGAAGAAAAATATTGGAGTATATGATACAAGTAATTTCAGCAAGAAGAGTGAGTTATTTTCCAAAAAGAATGAAAAGGTTATTGGTAAGTTTAAGGATGAGTTGGGTGGAAAAGTAATGAGTGAGTTTATTGGATTGAGAGCAAAGGCATATGCTTATAAGTATGGTGAACAGATTGATAAGAGGTTAAAGGGAATAAAGAAATATGTAATAAAGAAATCAATAACTTTTAGAAATTATTATAATTGTTTGATGAATAAGAAAGAAGAATATAGGAAAATGAATACAATAAGAAGTTATAAACATAACATATATAGTGAAGAAGTAAATAAAAAGGCATTAGGAGCCTTTGATGATAAGAGATTTATTTTAGATAATGGAATAGATTGTGTTCCATATGGATATTGTATGATAGAGTGTATAAAATAGATTATGTTTTAACGATGGGAAGATGGGTTAGGGTTTTTTAAGGGCTACCGCTGCTTTTTTCACAATATATAAATGGTTAAACCAAGTATTAATCAAACTAAAGAGTGGAGAAAATCTCAGTCTTGGTATATAAATGGAAAACATAATGAATGTGAAAAATATCAAATAAGTCTTATTGAAAAAATAACTAAAACAAAGGTAAATAAAACAAATAAGCGAATTAATTTAAAAACTAGTAAGTTAGAGGATGTAAAGAAAAAAATGAATATCCTTGAATGGACTGAAAACTTTGATGGTTATCAATTGAACAATGAAAAAACAATTTACTATAATCTCAAAATGATATGTGGCTCAGGAGGTGGTCAGATGAGAGCATTAAGAGAAGTTTATCATTTCGTAATGGCACAAAAGGGGTATCTTAAAAAATATAAAGATTCAAATGTTTTGTTTGTCAATATTTTAGATGGGGATTATTGTGCAAAGAAAATTAAACTATTGAAGGAATTTGAGAATGAACAAATCTTTATAGGTTCAATGAGTGAGCTGTTCAACCCTCAGGTGTTCAATTCAATGAGGTTCAACCTCCAAGTTAAAAGGGGAGACAAATAAATATACCTTGGGATAAAATGGGGGGTTTATTTTTAAGGAAAAAAATATAAATCGCTGAAAATCCCCCATTCATTTACATGGGGAAAAGTGAGCCAGAATCAGTATTCTTACCCTACTTATATCAATACATATATATATATATATATATATATATATATATATATATATATATATATATATCAATACATATATATATCAATACATATATATATCAATACATATATATATATATATATATATATATATATATATATATATATATATATATATATATATATATATATATATATATATATATATATATATATATATATATATATATATATATATATATATATATATATATATATATATGTATTGATATATATATATGTATTGATATATATATATATATATATATATATATATATATATATATATATATATATATATATATATATATATATATATATATATATATATATATATATATATATATATATATATATATATATATATATATATATATATATATATATATATATATATATATATATATATATATATATATATATATATATATATATATATATATATATATATATATATATATATATATATATATATATATATATATATATATATATATATATATATATATATATATATATATATATATATATATATATATATATATATATATATATATATATATATATATATATATATATATATATATATATATATATATATATATATATATATATATATATATATATATATATATATATATATATATATATATATATATATATATATATATATATATATATATATATATATATATATATATATATATATATATATATATATATATATATATATATGAGGTGCCACAAGGAGTGATGAAAGGGACACATTGGCCATTTTGGAGTTAATGCCATATCGCACTATTTTAACCCTTTCCCTATCATCCGAGCCTATCATCATCATATCATTAAAAAATGTCGCTTACATCACGCCTCCTCGTGGGGCCTCATATATACATATACACTTCTGGTCAAAAGTTTTAGAACAACCCCATTTTTCCAGTTTTTACTGAAATTTAAGCAGTTCAAGTCCAGTGAATAACCTGAAATGGTGAAAAGCTCAGCGGTGAACTGCCAGAGGTTAAAAAAAAGTTTCACTTCCCAAAAACTGAAAAATAATGTAAATTTCAGTTGTTAAAAAAGGCCCTTTTCAGGGAACAAGTAATGGGTTAGCAACTGCAGCTGTTCAGCAGCAATGGAAGTAAATTAAGCCTTGAAAGTTGATGTGAACAATTCCTGCAGGTGTCCCAACTTTTGTTGATTAGTTACGATCTCACAATCGATTAATCTTAATCAATATATGTCTATGTCTATGTCTATGTCTATGTCTATGTCTATGTCTATGTCTATGTCTATGTCTATGTCTATGTCTATGTCTATGTCTATGTCTATGTCTATGTCTATGTCTATGTCTATGTCTATGTCTATGTCTATGTCTATGTCTATGTCTATGTCTATGTCTCTCTCTCTCTCTCTCTCTCTCTCTGCAGGGTTGGAACAGACTATGTTGCTGCACCTTCTGAAGCATTATTTGGACAATATTGCACTGCAGTAAGTGGTATATTGCTGTCATAATGGCAATAAAAAGACAATTAACAAAGGAAGACAGACAAACCATTATAAACACTCAAAAGTGAAGGTCTTTCCTCGAGAGAAATTGCAAAGAAGCCAAGGTGGCAGTGTGTACAGTTTCCTACACCATCAAAAGGCACCAGAAAACTGGAGGAAACTGACAGGACGAGGTCTGACAGACCCAAAGCCACAACACAATCAGAAGAGAAGTTTCTGAGTCAACAGCTTGTGTGATCGGCAGCTCACAGGACAGCAGCCTCAAGCACAGCTCAACACTGCTCGAAGTAAGGAAGTCTCACTTTCAACTGTGAAGAGAAGACTTCCTGCTGCAGGTTTGACAGGTGGAGTGGCAGAAAGAAAGCCATTGCGAAGATGGCAAAATAAGAAAAACAGGCTTGCCTGGGCCATGAAGCACTGCCAGTGGACTACTGAAAACTGGAAGAAGGTCTCACGGGCGGATGAATCAAAATTTGAAATCTTCGGTTCATCACGCAGGGTTTTTGTACGCTGTCGAGAAGGCAAAAGGATTGTTCCTCAGTGTGTGACACCAACTGTCAAACATGGAGGAGGAAGCGTG
>NW_028223200.1:5000-10000 GCF_056783735.1 Eptatretus burgeri
CTCTACATAAAACACCGATTGAAACTTTTTTTAAGATTGTATGTTCTGCTATTTCAAGGTTTACTCAAGGCATTGTCCCTGAGAATTTGCACAAAGATGAAAATCTTTTTTTTTTTTTTCTACAACTGTTATCTTGAGCTCTTGTACGCATTGCTTTCACCTTTTGTGCAATGTTGCTTTGCTTATATAATAATACGATTATCACATCTCTGTCTATTCATCATGTCAATCGTATGAGATGACGATTTCGTGAGATTGTGACTCCAACGCTGTTTCGTCGTTATTTAATTACCTCCGCCACCGAAGGTGAAAGAGGTTTTGTTTTCACCCCTCTCTGTCGTCTGTTTGTTTGTTACTTGCAAAATCGAAGATTTTTCAAGTTTATTGATCAGTCGATTTTGTTTGTCTGTCTGTCTTTATCGCTTGCAGGTCACAACTTGAAACCGATCTTCATGAAACTTCACCACATGGTAGAGTTTGTCAGAAGGAAGAAGCCTATTGTTTTTGAGGTCAAAAGGTCAACGAAAGTATTATTTCTAAATTCCTTAATTTTCATCCGATTGACTTGAAATTTGAAGAGGATTTATATTTCAGGTCACTGAATTCAACCACCAATTATTTTTGAGGTCAACATGGACCAAAAGGTCAACATGGACTTAAGCAGCACCAACGCTCTGCACAGAGTATGGTCCTGGCAATCTCCTCTCTTCCTCCTCCTTTACCATTGAGAGATTGGACCAAAATTTATACATCGCATATTTCAAAAATGTATTGGGCTCGATGTGTTCCTGTGGATCAGGCATTGCGTGGCAGAGGTATGCGCTCTACCAAGTGCCCTTCTAGTTTTAACATTGTATTAATGAGGGTGGCGATTCCATGGAATTTCTGCAGCGCGTGTCTCATGAGATTGTGAATGTGGACCTGGCGAGGAGGCCAGAAGGGTGAATGGAGAAATTGGGAAGGTGGGAAAGCAGTCCTATTCCTGATATTCATCAATGATTTCTCTGACTCTCTAGAAAATCATCTTTATCGATTTGCTGATGTTTCCACCTTCTGCCATGACATCCCTCATCCTTCAGATTGGCAAGCTGCAGCCTCTTCCGGCTCTTCAGACCCTGAGAAAAAATTCAAGCTGGTCAAACACTTGGAATATGTTTTTCAATACTGCCTGACAAATCTCACACTCTCACTCAATCTCTCTGAAAGGACTGTCAGGCAAAACCCCCTCATCTACTTTCTGAACAATTTTTTTGAGGAAGTTCAGTAATTCAAACTCCTGGCTCTCATTATCAGTCATGATCTTTCTTGGGCAAACCACATTTCAAAGTTGGCCTCCAAAGCCATCTGCTGACTGGGCATCCTCTGTCATACAAAAATCCTTCATTGGCACTCCTGAACTCCTGTCCACCTACAATGCCTTCATCCGCAGCTTGATGGAGTACTGCTCTCCCCTCTGGGCTGGCTCCCCTGCCTCCCATCTTACTCAGCTTGACGCCGTGGAAACCAAGGCCTTCAACACGATTACAATTTCCCGTGATGAAGCCGAGTCTATGGGCCTATAACTTTCTCATCAGAGACAGGTCGTTGGTCTCTCTGTCTTCTCCTGCCTCCATTCTGGTCTTGCACCATCTGCTCTTTCCATGCTTTGTCTCCCCCCAGGTTTCTGCAGGGCTCACACATTGCACCATCAACCTTGTTCTGGAGAAACTACAAAAATCCAGTATCACTGCTCACCTCCACTCATTTATTCCTCTTTTTCCTGCCTGCAGAAAGAACTTCCACATTCTCTTCAATCTCATTCCTCCCTCCAGTTCTTCAAGACAGCTGTTCATCACCATCTTAGATGGTCCCCAATCCATAACCATGATCTTTTATACCCCCGCTAACTTCCCCCCCGACTCCACCCACCTCCATCCTTGCCAATTTCTAATTTTCCCTCCTCACAGTTTCCTCCTGCATCCATCTTGTCCACCCCCTGCATCCTCCCCTGCCCCTAATTCCTGCCCACAGTCAGTCTGCATCAACAGAGAAATAAAGGAAGCAAATGTTCTCAACCAAATGTTAACAAAACTATGCTAACCACCGTGAGAACAACCGATGCAACATTGCGGGCGTGAGGCCTCCAAAGCAAGAAGAAGTGGGGTTGAGACCGAAACTTTTTTTTTCTCACGGGAGTAGCATAACTGACAACATTTGGTTGAGAGATTATCTGTTTATTACGTATGCAAAACGACATGTTCTCTGACCTCCCATTCTTATTCTTCCCAACGGAAAATAAAAAAAACCCACCGACATAAAGCGTTACTGAAAATTGTAATTCACACCACTTCTTCTTCGTTCGTATACAGCACAAGGCTGCAGGGTAGCATCATTGGCTGAGGGTGCAGCTGTGCCTTTGATGCAGTGACCTCTGCTGGTCAGAGCAGGAATTTGGAATTTGTTCATGGTGCCGGCGATAGCTCGCCTACTCCTCGCGATGGACACCGTGGGATCTATGATCTCCACCAATTAATGTCGGCAGCTGAGGCACCAGTTTAATGTCTAGCCGAGGGACGGGGAAGATATTGATGAATTGCCTTGATTGTGCAACATCGGGATGACCGAGACTAGACAACGTAGAACGCAGACTATTCAAACCGAGACTAGAGAGCTTAGAGGTGAGTGTGCGTACCTCTAGGCCATTATGTCAGCCCATACACACCAATGAGTACAGGAGAAAATGGGTAATACAACAGATCTCAATTTGGGAATGGCCAAACCAGTACAAGTAAAAATTATCCACCCCACCTGCATGTTATTCAAAAGTACCTTTTACTTGTAGTGGAGGTAAATGTTCACATTTTTGGTTCCTGTTGGTGTTGTACCTGTTGTGCTATATATATATATATATATATATATATATATATATACTGTATATTGGAATGCATTATCCATGAAGTGTCGAGCAGTTTATTGGGTTGTTATGATGAGATGAGCTGTAGTTTGTGAGTTATTGGTGCTGCCAGTGTTTTGCTCATTGAAGTAGTCATGTGACTTATTTAGCTTTTGAATGAGGATAATCGTGCATGGGTACCTTGCCAGGACAAAACAAAACCCATGACGATGATTGTGTATGGAGTGCGGAACCCCAGCGGTGCATTAATGCTCATCGAGGCCTGCACAGATAACATCCATCGTACAAACACAGTGATCCGCCATTTGATCAACAAGCACGGGTGAGCCGAGCGAAGCTCTGCATTACCTTTACCATCCTTTCTTCTTGTACTCTACCTTTTTTGTTTCCGTAATACACTTTCTTAATTTTTGCCCATTGACGCTACACCTGCACAAAGACAAGTTTTCTTGCAAAATAATAGCCTCCTGTGCACGTGATAACAAAAGCCACCTCCAGGAAACTCATTATAGCTGCATTGTTTTAAAGTTTCTTGTTTGTGATTGGCAGGATGTGGATTGTCGAGATGACGTACAATTTTGTCAAAGTACTGCTAAACTGAAGGTTTTTGTAAGTCTAAACAAGGCAATTTGTGTTCTGTAGTGTTCCAAATGTGTAATTTAATGGAAATAAATAAAGTTTTAAAGGCTGTAGAAAAACAGACACAAATAAACAAATGAAAAAACCATTCAGAGTGATACTTGGTGAAACGGAACGGCACTCGGTTGAGCGCATACCTCCGCCAGGCTGAACAGTTTACATTTTGTGTATCACTGATGGGTCGGATCTAAATCTGATTCAAGAGTATTGTTGAGAAAGTATATGGAGGTGGGGGGGGGGGGTGCAAGGCCAGAGAGGTGAAGGTAGATGAGAGAAAGACAACCGACCAGCCTCCAGTGAGCGAGAGTGAGAGCCCCAAAGACTCAACCTCATGTTGTGAGATACCAATGATCCTAAATGCCATGGTTTCCACAGCGTGAAGCCGAGAAGGTGAGAGGTGAGAGGTGAGAGCACCAGTCCAGAAGGTAGAGCAGTACTCCATCAAGCTGGGGATGAAAGCTTTGTATGTGGTCAGGAGCTCAGGTTCAGGTGTGCCAAGGAAGGACTTTGCATGATTGAGAATGTCCAGTTGGCGACTGGCTTTGGAGGCCAGCTTGAAAATGTGGTTTTCCCAGGAGAGATCATGGCAGATGGTGAGACCCAAAAGTTTGAATGAAAGGACTTCTTCAAGAATATTGTTGAGAAAGTATATGGGGGCGGGGGTTTCCAGACAGTCCTTTCGGAGAGACATTGTGAGAGTGTGAGATTTGTCAGGAACTGAAACACATGATGGTCTCAAGGTATGCATACTCACCTCTAATCTGTATAGTATGGGTTCGAATATCGGTCCATCTATAAGCTCTCATTCCGGTCAGTGTTTCACATGCAAGGTGACGCATCAATGTGTGTGCCGTCTCTTGAATGGCTGTTAAGGGGGCATCCCATTTGCCAGCATCAGTTGGTGGACATTAGAGATCCCATGGAGTCCTTCAGGAAGAGTTAGCGAGCTGTCGCCGGCACCATGAACAAATTCCAAATTAATGCCCTGATTTCCTGAGTCGGAGTGGTGACCCGACCAGATTGTAGCCTTTGGTTAGTTATTATTAACATGTAACTGTCCAGAGTACTGCAAACGCACTCCATGGACCTTGCAGGGTAAATGTGAACACCGTCTTGAGTTGTCTCTACGATGCTGGTATCTGTGCTCGTCATCCTGTTCAGCATCCAAGACTTGCACTGCAGCACATCCAAGGACACTTGCAGTGGTCAAATCACATCCAATGAATATGGAGTCAATGCGCAAGTGTAATGTTCAGTAATTAATCCAGATTTCTCCTCAAAGGCATGGTATGGTGGGCATGCACACACAGATCTACAGAAGACAAACTGAGCAAAATTTCCAGGAAGCCACAAATTTGGATCTGGAAGTGCTGTGATGTGGGGTGGTATTACGGAAACCTTTCACACCAACTTGATCAGTATCCATGGCAACCTAATGGCAGATCTATACATCAATGAGACCTCAGAA
>NW_028223201.1:0-16000 GCF_056783735.1 Eptatretus burgeri
TATATTGATAAACCATTGGATATGGAAAATAATGATGATAGAGTATATATTGATTTGCTGAACACTCTAAATTATAAGGTTATTCTTTCTGGTAAAAGTAGGAAGAATGAGAAGGAGAAACACATTATTCAGGCTTTAAGTATCCTTGGTTCAGGTGTTAGTTTTCTTCCAAATGACCCATCGCAATTAGTTAATAGACTGTTATTGTTGTTAGGCAGTCAGAAGGCTGGAAATAACAATTGTTTTAATGAAGCATCAGCCATTTTAGACCAGTTGATGAACATGAAAATAATTAATAAATATCAATATAAAGACATTTTATCTCATATTAAATAAGATGAGAAGCACAATCCTTAGTTTTGATTTCACAACAAGCGACCACACATCTTCATTCCCATACCCACTACAACTTGACACAACAAAAGAATATGAGGCATCTTTATTGTCCATGGAAACTTATAATACCTTATTTAATATAACTGATAAAAATGACAAGTTTAGTTATAATCCCGGAAGTGGATACAAAACGATAACAGTCTCACCCGGAGCATATGAGATTTCTCAAATATCTTCCGAAATTGCTCGTCTTATGAAAGAACAGGGTGATGAACCAAAAAATATTGTTATAAACATTCAAAAACATACTTCAAAATCAACGATTAAAGTTAAAAATAACTACAAGGTTGATTTCACAATTGATAATTCATTTAGAGAGTTATTGGGTTTCTCCTCAAAAAGATTGAAACTAATGGGACGTTTTACAGTGATAATGTCATTCAAATATCCTCAGGAATAAATTCGGTGTTAATTCACTGTAAAACAAATACAATATTTTCATTCAGCGCATACTCAACCCCAATTGGTTATAAATTCAATATGGAACCCAAAAATTTGGTTTATCTACCTGTGTCAGGAAAAACCATACACAGAGTAAATTTTAGGATAACCGACCAAGATAATCGTGTGATTTCTTTTAATGGAGAAGTTATATCCATCAGAATTCACCTACGTGAAGTTTTCCAATAAATAAATACGATGGTTATTGTGAGGAAACACGAGTTGGGAAAATATAAAATAATTACAGGGGATGGGATGTTCCTTTCCCCATACTACAAGGGTGAAGGTATGTATCTTGGTAGAGGATACTATAAACCTAAGAGACAAAGGGGTGTTGGACATCAATTTAGAGGAGATGGGATAATTGATACTCTCATGGGTATTGGTTCAACTATTCTTAAACATAAAGATCTAATTGGTTCAACTGCTTCTGCTGTGGGAAATGTAGCAGGTGCTGTAAAGAGTATAAAAGATGCTCAGAAGGAATCTCATAAATTACAAGCAATAAAAGAAATTAAGAAAGGCAAAACTCAGTTGTCCCCCAAGAACGACAGAAAATAATTCAAATACTTGGATCAGGGTTTCAAAAGTTTTAACATCTTTTTTCCTAAATAAATACAAGTATGGAAGCAATTGATAGTATCTATGATTTGGATGATACTATTATTATCTCAAACTCCACTAAAAAGAAGATTACTTCAAGGTAAATGCAATAACTGGAACAGACTGGAATACGAATGGTACAAAAAGTTTTGAAATAAATAATCAACAAACCTATTTGAATCTCTCCGAAAGTTTCTTGTTGTGTAAATTTAAATTCACTAAAGCTGGGAATAACACAAACGCTACACTTGTAAATGATTTCTTCTGGAAAATGTTTGATAGTGTGCGTTTGTATATTGGAACACAAGAAGTTGAAGCGGTTGATTATGTCTCTGCTGTATCTGAAATGATAAAATTTACACTCTATACATTCAGTGATAGAATGGGAAAGGGGTCTGTCGAAGGTTTTATTCCTGATATGTCAACGGGAACAAACACAGACCCTGGATATATTCAAAGGAAAGGAGCGTATAATGATGATACAAAAGCAGAAAATAGTTTTACTGTGGCGGTTCCTCTTAAAGGTATATTTGGATTTTGTGATCATGATAAAGTTCTGTATGGTCTTAAAATTAGATTTCAACTACAAAGGAATGATAATGAAAATAGATTGCTTTTTGGTGTTGGTAATGCTTTTGGTGATCAGAATAAATTTGTAATTGAGGAGATGAGTTGGTATATCAGTGAATATACTCCTAATCTTAAAACAGAAGAGATGTTGAATCGAAGACTTAACTCAAAGAAACCACTCAGTGTATCATACCTCAAAAGAAGATGTCAACACGTTAAACTCAATCAAACTACTTACACGTGGAATTTGGGTGTTCTGGAAGGAAAGCCACGATATCTGTGGATCATTTTTAAAAAGCCAGATGGTGATACTGCGACTGATAAGAATAATGCATTGAGTGATAATGCTAAGGTGAAACAACTTCGCGTTTCTCTAGATGGAACATATTATCCACGAGATAGATTGGAAATTAATTGGGAAAAAAATGATTTTGCTGAAGCATACAAGTCTTACCAAAAGGTGTGTGAAAGTAATGGAAATAAAGAACCTATTTTGGATATGACAGCATTTAAAAGTTTGTATACAATCTATGCGTTTGACCTGAGCGCGCAAAAGGAAACTATAAAGTCTAATCGAGTGGATACTTCCCTATACATTGAAAGAGGAGAGAGTGAAGAAGTTGATACATATTGTTTGCTTTTGGAAGAAACAGAATTGCAGATTAATACAGATAATGGTGTGATGATTAGTCTCACATAATTTTTTGTTAAATAAATGAGTGGCAAAGTACCAACTGGGGTATATGTTAATCAAATCAATCTTCATAAACTATCATCTTGTGTTCAAAATCAAAAGCCTTGTACGATTAACGTTAATACAATTCAGAGAAAAGGAGCAGTAAGAATTGATGTTTTGCTCACAAGAGAACAGGTTAAAATCTTGAATGACACTGGCTCACTTAAAATTAAAATGACAAAACCAATGTTGAAAAAATATTCAATAAGAGAGACGAGTGGAGGATTTCTCCCATTTCTAATTCCTTTATTTGCTGGTTTAAGTGCGGTTGGAGCATTGACGGGTGGTATTTCAACAGCGGTGAAAACTGCCAACGAAAGGAAGGCTCAACTCCAGGCTCAAAAAGAATTGGAAAGACATAACAAAGAGTTGGAGAAACAAATTAGTGGAAGTGGCGTAATTGTAGATTTTGCTGAAAAACTTGAAGGTCTGCCTGATAAAGCGAGATTGTTAGTTGGAGATATGCTTTCTTCTATTGCACAAGCAGGTGTAAAATTAACGAAAAGAGGTAATGGATTATATCTTTCTAATAAATAAATGAGCATTGATGAGTGGTTGAAAGAATTTGGAAAGAATACAACATCAAATTTACAACTTGCCAAATATTGTAAGAAATTAAAAATTCAAAATGTGGTTATTTGTATGAGAGATGAATTAACAAATGTGCCGAAACATACAAAGAATATTATTATGAACTTAGAAGATAATAATGGGAACGGTTCTCATTGGGTTTGTATTTTTAATAATCAAGACAAATATTATTTTGATAGTTTTGGTCTTCCACCACCTGTTGAAGTCATAAAATTCTTACAGAATGGTGTTTATCAAACATTTCAAGTCCAAGAATTAAATTCCAAGTGTTGTGGTCAATTATGTCTATATGTGTTATTTCAACTCAACAAAAATAAAAAATTTTATGATATTATTTTTAATCTAATATAAATGACTTATGTTGGTAAAGATGGTTCTATCTTTGGTGTATCTCAAGAACTGGATATTGATTTATCAAATTATTATACAAAGGCACAGGCTGAACGACATAAATATAATATAACCAAAAATATTAACATGAAAAATGCTTTTAAATTAAAAAATTATCCAAGCCCGACTGACGCGAATGACTTGGTGAGATTAAGCGATTTATCACAATATATATCCTTAAATAAAACGGCTGTGTATTCCAAAGATACAGAAGTGTTGATATTATCTCCAGGTCATACAGAATTCACAGTTCGAATTAAAATAAATTTTTATAAAGAAGGGCGTATCGTTTGTATGAGAATAGAACAATGGGGGTATGATATGAATGATTTAGGGTATAATTGGTCATTTAAAATTAACCTCGAAGACCTGGAACAATTAAATCAGTCTCGTAAGGAAGAATATTATCCACTTGGTATCGAGAATGAGTTTTGTGGGTCCACGATTAGTAAACAACAAATAAAAGAATTTAATAAGGGTAAATATAATAATGGTTTTGCCCTTGTTTATCTCATGAAAACAGAAAAAACAGGATTATATATAATAAGTAAGGAAATACAAAATGATTTAACTATGGGAAGATGGGGAGGTGTTTCGTGCCATAATATTATTCTAACATATATTTCTAATACATAAATGACAGCAAGAAGGCTTCAAGAAAATTATCATTTCTGTGTCCAAGCATACCTTCAAGAAAAGGGTATTCGGTATTTTAATAAATATGTTCTACAACATAAGAATGAGGTATTTTCAATAAAAGATTGGCATTATGCTGATGTTGATAAACCGACAACTTTAGATTTAATTAGAATGTTAAATAATGAAAAAATTATAAAGTTAAGAAAAGGTAAGGCTCTTTTAGAAATTCAAAAGAAATTTTATTGGTTTCCTGTTGTAAAAAATTATTTTCGATGCAGGAATAACAAGAAATCCTGATGAATATATGTATAATATTCTATGGGGTGTAAACGATTCAAGGATAGTAAGGGATGAGGAAGGAGTTGAAGAAGAGAGGGAAGAGGAGGAAAAGGAGAATGAGGAGAGGGAGAAGAAAGAGAAGGAGGAAAAGGAGAAGAAAGAGAAGGAGGAAAAAGAGAAGAGAGAGAAGGAGGAGAGGGAGAAGAAAGAGAAGGAGGAAAAAGAGAAGAGAGAGAGGGAGGAAAGAGAGAGAATGAATAAATATCAAAATATGGAAACCAGTGAGATTCAAAAAAGATTGGCGGTATTACAGAAAATAACTCAACCCACCGAGGAGGAAACCAAAGAATTGACAAGTCTATTTGCAATATTTTCTTCAAGACTATTGACATCGTCAAGCCATTCATTTTAATTCAAGTTTTTTCTTAAATAAATGGAGGAGAGAGTGAAGGCATTTCTTAGGATTCTTTATGTTTTAAAAATTAAGATTCAAATGTGCATGTTGGAAACTAAAAAGGTTTTTGCACTCTGCAGGAATTTTTCTCATAAATAAATGAGTTATTGTCTCAAATGTAAAAAGAAAACTAATACTAAAAATATTTCATATATTAAAAGTAAAAATAACAGGGTTATACAAAAAGGTATATGTTCGGTGTGTGGTTCAAAAAAATCAATTTATCTCCAAACACAAACTCGGAGGAGATATACAAAAGTTTTTATCAGGAAGTAAATTTACAACTACTGGAATACCAGGGGAATTACATCTTCCAGGGTATTCTTTCTGTGGTCCAGGCACAAACTTGGATAAAAGATTAGATGAGGCAGACAATCCTAAATCCTGGAGTAAACCAATCAATAGAGTTGATGAAGTGTGCATGAGACACGATATTGATTATGGGAATACCACAACGTTAGAAGAAAAGCATGAAGCCGATAGAGAAATGTTGTATAATTTGTCTCTGATACAAAATCCAACCTTGAGAGAAAAAGTTGATAGGTTCATCGTGAAGAAGATGATTAGTGCTAAATTGAAACTTGGACTTGGAAATTCAAAAAACTTGTAAGCTCTAATGATGTCATTAAGACTGAAGAGCAATTAGCTGATGAATTACATAAACCAATATTCACAAAGTTTCAGAGAAGGAAAGTTTATTCCAAGGAAGTAGATTATATCTGGTCTGCTGATTTGATTGAACTCAATAATGATAAGGGGTACAAGTATGCTTTAACCGTTATTGATTTGAGGAGTAGATATGTGTGGGTTGTCCCTTTAAAAAACAAAACAGGTAATACTCTTATGTTAGCTTTTCAACAGATATTTAATAAAAGTAAGAGAAAACCTAAAAAATTGTGGACTGATGAGGGTAGAGAGTTTTATAACAAGACATTTATGAATTTTCTAAAAAATAACAGTATTACATTATACAGTACCTTTAATGAAGGGAAGGCAGTTGTTGTTGAACGTTTTAATCGTACCTTAAAAGAGAGACTATATAAAAAATTCACACAACTCGGTTCACAACAATGGTTATCTTTTATTCAGGATATTGTGGATAAGTATAATGACACGATTCACACGTCAACGAATATGAAGCCATCAGAAACATTTACAAAATTAAAATATGAAAAAGAGATTAATGTCAGAAAACCTAAGTTCAAAGTTGGTGATATCGTAAGAATATATAGGTGGAAATCTCATTTTGAAAAGGGTTTTACTGAACGATGGACGAAAGAACTTTTTAAAATTGTTGATGTAATAGATACAGTTCCTTGGACTTATAAAATATATGATTTGGAAGGGGAAGAGATTTTAGGTTCATTTTATTCACAGGAATTACAAAAGACAAAGATAAATTGAAATTTTTTGACTCCGCCCCTTTTTGACTCCACCCACACAAGCCCCACCCACACAAACCCACCACACACAAACCCCACACAAGCTCCAATAAATTGAAATTTTTTGACTCCGCCCCTTTTTGACTCCACCCACATAAACCCCTCCTACACAAACCCCACACAAACCCACCACAAGCTCCAATAAATTGAAATTTTTTGACTCCGCCCCTTTTTGACTCCACCCACACAAACCCCACCACACACAAGCTCCACACAAGCTCCACACAAGCTCCACACACACAAGCTCCACCCATATTCACATAATTAGTGATTAGTTAATTAGTTCCCCCACACACAACATGTTTATTTAATTAAAAAATTATCCACCCATCCACACAAGCTCCACTCATCCACCCATCCCCCCATCTCTCCACCCATCCATTGATCCACACAAACCTCATCCACATTCGCCCCTGCCCACATAAACCCCGCCCACATAAGCCCCACCCACATAAACCCCTCCCACACAAGCCCCACCCACATAAACCCCGCCCACACACACCCCGCCCACACAAGCCCCACCGAAGCCCCGCCCACACAAGCCCCACCAAAGCCCCGCCCACACAAGCCCCTCCCACACAAGCCCCACCCCCCTCATCCCCCCTGTGCGCCCCCCACCTTTGACCCACCACCTCCCTCATCCCACCCCCCACCCTTCCCCACACACACACATGGGGAGGGGAGGGATGGGATGAGGGGTGATGGGTCATTGGGGGGGCGCACCTACCCTCCCTTCATGTTTTGATCCTCTTCTTGTAATTCAGAATCAAGTAATTGTATACAAAACAAATATAATTTATTAATATTGAAAATATTAAATATTCATTTGCGAGAATGTATAATCTTTCCCAGCAATCTTCTCCAGATGTCTTGTGATTTCGAAACTCAGACACCATATTCTGTTTTGAAACAAAAAGTGGATAATAATTACATGGTAATATGAGTAAGCCTCGTTGACCACTGAATTAACACACCAGGAGGCCGACTCAGCCTGTCATCCTTTCAAGGTCAATAAAATTAATTCCAGTGTACTGACAAAACCGCGTTCAAACTAATAATGCAACCAACATTAGACGACATTCTAAAGAGAGAGTGATATTAATAATAATTCAGAAATATTTACCTCCAGAAAATCATGTGTTGTACAAGATTGCTTCAACAGCTGATGTTGTGCGATAGTGCTGAAAAAAAAAAAAAAAAAAAAAAGTCAAGGGTATAGATGAAGAGACAGACAGACAGGGAAAGCAACACACACCCACACACGCACACACACACACACACGCACACACACACACACACACACACACACACACACACACACACATAGACACACATAGACACACGCACACACGCACACACACACACACACACACACACATAGACACACATAGACACACGTGTCTCACCATTGGTTTAATTCATTCGAGATCAGAGACCGGTCATTATAAATCATTGATCTCTTCAATAAGAGCAGAGAGAGGTAGGTAGGAAGACAGACACACACACACGTGTCTCACCATTGGTTTAATTCCTTCGAGATGATAGGACGTGATAAGACTTCGTGCCACTCATTGAAAATGTCTTTCAATTCTCTTCTAAAATCATTGATCTCTTCAATAAGAGTATTAATTTCATGAACCACGTCGTGATACGTAAACTCAATTTCTTCCAATGCCCTGTCAGGGAAAAAAATATATATATATATATCAGAATTATCATGATTTAATTAATAATCATTTGCTTCATCGTTCAAAGAGAAAACCAAACAAACTTACCAACTCTGTAGTAAGCTTTTGCCTTCATCGGAAGAGAGATCATCCATGTCTCAGTTGTAAAAATGAAAATCCTGTCTGGCAGAAACTTTGTCTGGTGAATCACTTATAAGGCTTACAATGAGAAAATTCCCGAAACATTGGGTGCGGCCACAGGAAATGACAGCTTGGAAAATAACTGGGCGATTGTATGAATCATTTACAAAACATACTTAAAATGGTTTCGATTCAAATGTTTTCAGTTCGTGTTCTGAGATAAAATATAAACACGAGACCTTGTCTCACAGAATAGTTCCTATTTTTTCACAGCATGACTGTCTAAAACCACACAGCACGACCGTGTCAAAAAACACTTCCTCATTTTCACGGCATGAACTGAAAACATTTGAAACAAAACTTTTTTTATGGCGTGGTTTATACACAAAAATGATTTGCAACTCGGACGGTGGTCAGATGAGATCATTAAGAGAAGTTTATCATTTCGTAATGGCACAAAAGGGGTATCTTAAAAAATATAAAGATTCAAATGTTTTGTTTGTCAATATTTTAGATGGGGATTATTGTGCAAAGAAAATTAAACTATTGAAGGAATTTGAGAATGAACAAATCTTTATAGGTTCAATGAGTGAGCTGATCAACCTCCAGGTTAAAGGGGAGACAAATAAATATACCTTGGGATAGCCTGGTTATATATATACAAAGCCTGGTGTTGGCTTAGTGGTTAGGGTGGCGGCTTGGGATCCCAGTGTCCCGAGTTCGAATCCCGCTCAGCTGCTGAATTAACACCAGGGGGTTGACTCAGCCTGTCATCCTTCCGAGGTCGGCGAAATGAGTACCAGTATACTGGTCCCGGTGTATGCCCCGGTTAGAATAGGTGTACCATATCCCTGTGTTGTAAGAGGCGCCCAGGAAGGGCATCCGACCATAAAACATTGCCTCACAAAAAGCCAAACCCCTGCACAGCAGGGAAAAACGGATAAAAAGGGGGTTTATTTTTAGGGAAAAAAAAGGGAATCGCTGAAAATCCCCCATTCATTTACATGGGGAAAAGTGAGCCAGAATCAGTAAATCCACCCTACTGACAGGGTTTATGTGTGTGGAGTTTTTGTGTGGAGCTTGTGTAGACAGGGCTTATGTGGGAGGGGTTTATGTGGGCAGGGTTTATGTGGGCAGGGGTTTATGTGGGTGGAGCTTATGTGGGAGGGGTGAATGTGGATGAGGTTTGTGTGGATCAATGGATGGGTGGAGAGATGGGTGGATGGGTGGATGAGTGGAGCTTGTGTGGATGGGTGGATAATTTTTTAATTAAATAAACATGTTGTGTGTGGGGAACTAATTAACTAATCACTAATTATGTGAATATGATGAATATGGGTGGAGCTTGTGTGTGTGGAGCTTGTGTGGAGCTTGTGTGGAGTTTTTGTGTGGAGCTTGTGTGGGGTTTGTGTGTGGTGGGGTTTGTGTGGGGTTTGTGTGGGGTTTGTGTGGGCGGGGCTTGTGTGGGTGGAGTCAAAAAGGGGCGGAGTCAAAAAATTTCAATTTATTGGAGCTTGTGAGGGGTTTGTGTGTGGTGGGGTTTGTGTGGGGTTTGTGTGGGCGGGGCTTGTGTGGGTGGAGTCAAAAAGGGGCGGAGTCAAAAAATTTCAATTTATTGGAGCTTGTGAGGGGTTTGTGTGTGGTGGGGTTTGTGTGGGGTTTGTGTGGGCGGGGCTTGTGTGGGTGGAGTCAAAAAGGGGCGGAGTCAAAAAATTTCAATTTATTGGAGCTTGTGAGGGGTTTGTGTGTGGTGGGGTTTGTGTGGGGTTTGTGTGGGTGGAGTCAAAAAGGGGCGGAGTCAAAAAATTTCAATTTATCTTTGTCTTTTGTAATTCCTGTGAATAAAATGAACCTAAAATCTCTTCCCCTTCCAAATCATATATTTTATAAGTCCAAGGAACCGTATCTATTACATCAACAATTTTAAAAAGTTCTTTCGTCCATCGTTCAGTAAAACCTTTTTCAAAATGAGATTTCCACCTATATATTCTTACGATATCACCAACTTTGAACTTAGGTTTTCTGACATTAATCTCTTTTTCATATTTTAATTTTGTAAATGTTTCTGATGGTTTCATATTTGTTGACGTGTGAATCGTGTCATTATACTTATCCACAATATCCTGAATAAAAGATGACCATTGTTGTGAACCGAGTTGTGTGAATTTTTTATATAGTCTCTCTTTTAAGGTACGATTAAAACGTTCAACAACAACTGCCTTCCCTTCATTAAAGGTACTGTATAATGTAATACTGTTATTTTTTAGAAAATTCATAAATGTCTTGTTATAAAACTCTCTACCCTCATCAGTCCACAATTTTTTAGGTTTTCTCTTACTTTTATTAAATATCTGTTGAAAAGCTAACATAAGAGTATTACCTGTTTTGTTTTTTAAAGGGACAACCCACGCATATCTACTCCTCAAATCAATAACGGTTAAAGCATACTTGTACCCCTTATCATTATTGAGTTCAATCAAATCAGCAGACCAGATATAATCTACTTCCTTGGAATAAACTTTCCTTCTCTGAAACTTTGTGAATATTGGTTTATGTAATTCATCAGCTAATTGCTCTTCAGTCTTAATGGCATCATTAGAGCCTATAAGTTTTTTGAATTTCCAAGCCCAAGTTTCAATTTAGCACTGATCATCTTCTTCACAATGAACCGATCAACTTTTTCTCTCAAGGTTGGATTTTGTATCAGAGACAAATTATGCAACATTTCTCTATCGGCTTCATGCTTTTCTTCCAACGTTGTGGTATTCCCATAATCAATATCGTGTCTCATGCACACTTCATCAACTCTATTGATAGGCTGACTCCAGGATTTAGGATTGTCTGCCTCATCTAATCTTTTATCCAAGTTTGTACCTGGACCACAGAAAGAATACCCTGGAAGATGTAATTCCCCTGGTATTCCAGTTGTTGTAAATTTACTTCCTGATAAAAACTTTTGTATATCTCCTCCGAGTTTGTGTTTGGAGATAAATTGATTTTTTTTTGAACCACACACCGAACATATACCTTTTTGGATAACCCTGTTATTTTTACTTTTAATATATGAAATATTTTTAGTATTAGTTTTCTTTTTACATTTGAGACAATAACTCATTTATTTATGTGAAAAAGTCCTGCAGAGTGCAATAACCTTTTTAGTTTCCAACATGCACATTTGAATCTTAATTTTTAAAACATAAAGAATCCTAAGAAATGCCTTCACTCTCTCCTCCATTTATTTAAGAAAAAACTTGAATTAAAATGAATAGCTTGTCGATGATAGTCTTGAAGAAAATATTGCAAATAGACTTGTCAATTCTTTGTTTTCCTCCTCGGTGGGTTGAGTTATTTTCTGTAATACCACCAATCTTTTTTGAATCTCACTGGTTTCCATATTTTGATATTTATTTTGTCTCGCTCTTTCCTCCCTCTCCTCCCTCTCTCTCTTCTCTCTTTCCTCCCTCTCTCTTCTCTCTCTTCTCTCTTTCCTCCCTCTCCTCCTTCTCTCTCTTCTCTCTTCCCTCCTCTTTCTTCTCCCTCTCCTCCTTCTCTCTCTTCTCATTTTCCTCCTCTTCCCTCTCTTCTTCAACTCCTTCCTCATCCCTTACTATCCTTGAATCGCTTACACCCCATAGAATATTATACATATATTCATCAGGATTTCTTGTTATTCCTGTATCCAAAATAATTTTTTTTACAACAGGAAACCAATAAAATTTCTTTTGAATTTGTAAAAGAGCCTTACCTTTTCTTAACTTTATAATTTTTTCATTATTTAACATTCTAATTAAATCTAAAGTTGTCGGTTTATCAACATCAGCATAATGCCAATCTTTTATTGAAAATACCTCATTCTTATGTTGTAGAACATATTTATTAAAATACCGAATACCCTTTTCTTGAAGGTATGCTTGAACACAGAAATGATAATTTTCTTGAAGCCTTCTTGCTGTCATTTATGTATTAGAAATATATGCTAGAATAATATTATGGCACGAAACACCTCCCCATCTTCCCATAGTTAAATCATTTTGTATTTCCTTACTTATTATATATAAAATCCTGTTTTTTCTGTTTTCATGAGATAAACAAGGGCAAAACCATTATTATATTTACCCTTATTAAATTCTTTTATTTGTTGTTTACTAATCGTAGCCCCACAAAACTCATTCTCGATACCAAGTGGATAATATTCTTCCTTACGAGACTGATTGAATTGTTCCAGGTCTTCGAGGTTAATTTTAAATGACCAATTATACCCTAAATCATTCATATCATACCCCCATTGTTCTATTCTCATCCAAACGATACGCCCTTCTTTATAAAAATTTATTTTAATTCGAACTGTGAATTCTGTATGACCTGGAGATAATATCAACACTTCTGTATCTTTGGAATACACAGCCGTTTTATTTAAGGATATATATTGTGATAAATCGCTTAATCTCACCAAGTCATTCGCGTCAGTCGGGCTTGGATAATTTTTTAATTTAAAAGCATTTTTCATGTTAATATTTTTGGTTATATTATATTTATGTCGTTCAGCCTGTGCCTTTGTGTAATAATTTGATAAATCAATATCCAGTTCTTGAGATACACCAAAGATAGAACCATCTTAACCAACATGTCATTTATATTAGATTAAAAATAATATCATAAAATTTTTTATTTTTGTTGAGTTGAAATAACACACATAGACATAATTGACCACAACACTTGGAATTTAATTCTTGGACTTGAAATGTTTGATAAACACCATTCTGTAAGAATTTTATAACTTCAACAGGTGGTGGAAGACCAAAACTATCAAAATAATATTTGTCTTGACTATTAAAAATACAAACCCAATGAGAACCGTTCCCATTATTATCTTCTAAGTTCATAATATTCTTTGTATGTTTCGGCACATTTGTTAATTCATCTATCATACAAATAACCACATTATGAATTTTTAATTTCTTACAATATTTGTCAAGTTGTAAATTTGATGTTGTATTCTTTCCAAATTTTTCCAACCACTCATCAATGCTCATTTATTTATTAGAAAGATATAATCCATTACCTCTTTTCGTTAATTTTACACCTGCTTGTGCAATAGAAGAAAGCATATCTCCAACTAACAATCTCGCTTTATCAGGCAGACCTTCAAGTTTTTCAGCAAAATCTACAATTACACCACTTCCACTAATTTGTTTCTCCAACTCTTTGTTATGTCTTTCCAATTCTTTTTGAGCCTGGAGTTGAGCCTTCCTTTCGTTGGCAGTTTTGACCGCTGTTGAAATACCACCCGTCAATGCTCCAACCGCACTTAAACCAGCAAATAAAGGAATTAGAAATGGGAGAAATCCTCCACTCGTCTCTCTTATTGAATATTTTTTCAACATTGGTTTTGTCATTTTAATTTTAAGTGAGCCAGTGTCATTCAAGATTTTAACCTGTTCTCTTGTGAGCAAAACATCAATTCTTACTGCTCCTTTTCTCTGAATTGTATTAACGTTAATCGTACAAGGCTTTTGATTTTGAACACAAGATGATAGTTTATGAAGATTGATTTGATTAACATATACCCCAGTTGGTACTTTGCCACTCATTTATTTAACAAAAAATTATGTGAGACTAATCATCACACCATTATCTGTATTAATCTGCAATTCTGTTTCTTCCAAAAGCAAACAATATGTATCAACTTCTTCACTCTCTCCTCTTTCAATGTATAGGGAAGTATCCACTCGATTAGACTTTATAGTTTCCTTTTGCGTGCTCAGGTCAAACGCATAGATTGTATACAAACTTTTAAATGCTGTCATATCCAAAATAGGTTCTTTATTTCCATTACTTTCACACACCTTTTGGTAAGACTTGTATGCTTCAGCAAAATCATTTTTTTCCCAATTAATTTCCAATCTATCTCGTGGATAAAATGTTCCATCTAGAGAAACGCGAAGTTGTTTCACCTTAGCATTATCACTCAATGCATTATTCTTATCAGTCGCAGTATCACCATCTGGCTTTTTAAAAATGATCCACAGATATCGTGGCTTTCCTTCCAGAACACCCAAATTCCACGTGTAAGTAGTTTGATTGAGTTTAACGTGTTGACATCTTCTTTTGAGGTATGATACACTGAGTGGTTTCTTTGAGTTAAGTCTTCGATTCAACATCTCTTCTGTTTTAAGATTAGGAGTATATTCACTGATATACCAACTCATCTCCTCAATTACAAATTTATTCTGTTCACCAAAAGCACTACCAACACCAAAAAGCAATCGATTTTCATTATCATTCCTTTGTAGTTGAAATCTAATTTTAAGACCATACAGAACTTTATCATGATCACAAAATCCAAATATACCTTTAAGAGGAACCGCCACAGTAAAACTATTTTCTGTTTTTGTATCATCATCATTCCTTTCCTTTGAGTATATCCAGGGTCTGTGTTTGTTCCCGTTGACATATCAGGAATAAAACCTTCGACAGACCCCTTTCCCATTCTATCACTGAATGTATAGAGTGTAAATTTTATCATTTCAGATACAGCAGAGACATAATCAACCGCTTCAACTTCTTGTGTTCCAATATACAAACGCACACTATCAAACATTTTCCAGAAGAAATCATTTACAAGTGTAGCATTTGTGTTATTCCCAGCTTTAGTGAATTTAAATTTACACAACAAGAAACTTTCGGAGAGATTCAAATAGGTTTGTTGATTATTTATTTCAAAACTTTTTGTACCATTCGTATTCCAGTCTGTTCCAGTTATTGCATTTACCTTGAAGTAATCTTCTTTTTAGTGGAGTTTGAGATAATAATAGTATCATCCAAATCATAGATACTATCAATTGCTTCCATACTTGTATTTATTTAGGAAAAAAGATGTTAAAACTTTTGAAACCCTGATCCAAGTATTTGAATTATTTTCTGTCGTTCTTGGGGGGACAACTGAGTTTTGCCTTTCTTAATTTCTTTTATTGCTTGTAATTTATGAGATTCCTTCTGAGCATCTTTTATACTCTTTACAGCACCTGCTACATTTCCCACAGCAGAAGCAGTTGAACCAATTAGATCTTTATGTTAAAGAATAGTTGAACCAATATCCATGACAGTATCAATTATCCCATCTCCTCTAAATTGATGTCCAACACCCCTTTGTCTCTTAGGTTTATAGTATCCTCTACCAAGATACATACCTTCACCCTTGTAGTATGGGGAAAGGAACATCCCATCCCCTGTAATTATTTTATATTTTCCCAACTCGTGTTTCCTCACAATAACCATCGTATTTATTTATTGGAAAACTTCACGTAGGTGAATTCTGATAGATATAACTTCTCCATTAAAAGAAATCACACGATTATCTTGGTCGGTTATCCTAAAATTTACTCTGTGTATGGTTTTTCCTGACACAGGTAGATAAACCAAATTTTTAGGTTCCATATTGAATTTATAACCAATTGGGGTTGAGTATGCGCTGAATGAAAATATTGTATTTCTTTTTTTTCCATCATTATAAGCACCATCAATCAAATCACAGTGAATTAACACCGAATTTATTCCTGAGGATATTTGAATGACATTATCACTGTAAAACGTCCCATTACTTTCAATCTTTTTTGAGGAGAAACCCAATAACTCTCTAAATGAATTATCA
>NW_028223202.1:12500-15967 GCF_056783735.1 Eptatretus burgeri
AGGCAATCCTGCTGTGACACAGCAGTACCGCTACAGGATGAGAAGGCCATTGTTGTTACTTTTTGTTGTCCCACATCTTTCTGAACCTAGGGACTGTCAAGTTTCATCGTTAAACTTCTTTATTTCGATTGACTCCTCTGACCTCGTCACGTAGCTCGTGCTCATTTATCCAAGGTCTACTAGAATCTTTATGTGGCAAATCATGGGCGTTCCTCCGAAGGACCTAAACAAGCCGGAAGATGTGTCAGGTACCATGGCAACACCGCTTGACAGATGGAACAGTTTGCTGGCCGATGCGACGAGCCGATATTCAGGTGCAGGAGGCAAAACCTCTCAATCACCTCCGGGACATTTAAGAATAATGGTGGCATTGCGCGATGAACGTCAGAGTACATTAATTAATGCAAAGCATGCATGTATCGAAGATTTTCGTAATGGATATGTACAGTCTGAAGGTAATGACAAACTTGCAGTATTGTTAGCTGTTGCTAGAGCAAGGTAGCATAGCACACACCATTCATTTTAGCCCTTGGTGCGACCGGCCGGGTTCAAACCACATTGTACCTCCCAGGACTCAGAGTTTCACCTCGAACCATCAGACCACTCTTAGAGATATCTCAGAAATTAACCGTTTCTGACAAGCTGTCACAGGTTACAGCCCAAAGATCCTCCTAGCAATATTATAATTAGGTGTTGGGCACAGAATGCAAGATTGGCAATATGAAGATGAGTGTACAAAGGTAAATGTTAGGCGAACGGACACAGAACTCTTGTAGCTTTACGATTTTTCGATTTTAAATCTAAACTGACATTTTTGACCACTTTACAAAAGGGAGTTAAACGGCTCGGCCTCAAGAGCGGGACGAAACAAGCTCCCATATGCTACAGGAGAAATGCTGTTCTGTCACACGTATTCACCATTTACTTGGGTCCTACGCGCTGTATATTCAAATAATCCAGGTCTGAAGTCGGTTGAGTGGTTCATCCGCCCTTGTCTGTCCAAACTTGTCGGTTTCTGCTCGCCACTCCCCCCCCCATGGAAGATGTCCAGAATAAGCGGCTCATTCTAGCGAGCCATAACTGCCCTCCAAAGACTGACTTGGATCCGTTCTATTTACACTCGGAGCTAAATAAGGGTAACGCACGAGCGAAGTCTGAACTGATAATGAAAACAAGGTAGAGCAGACAGAAGTACCAACTAGTGAATGGGAAGGGGTCCCTTCAGCGTACCATTCCCAAATGTCGGTAGGCGAGCACTTTGGGTGGTCCTTGCAGCACTACATAGTGTTGCATACCATACTAGCTCGGATGGGTATCATTGCAATATGCAATTTGGAAAAGAAAGCGACAACAGCACATACAAATGTCCTGAAGTCGATTCACTTTCAAAAGCTTCAGGGTTTCCTCATTTATGCCACAGCTTATACCTGTTTCAATCTTCTTCCGTTGCTAGGTTACGCTGCAGACCCTCTCTGTCCGTGATGACAAAGCAACTGACATTCTCGTAGAAGATTTTATGTTCTAGATGCCTAAGATGGAAAGAGAACAGCAGACCTTCTTGGTTAGTTCTCCTTGAAAACCACCCATGGTCCATCCATGTTCAGAACCAATGTCAGGATAAAATCGATGACGGTGAGTCGATTTCTATCCTCTGGCCTCAGAGCTGTCCACAACATTGGTTATACAAACAAGCCAGTTGGGTAGATTCATATCGTTGACAGCTCACACTGGCATGGATACAAGTATGACATTTTTCATTCTCACCGATCCAATACAAGGGACGAAGATTCATATACCAGGTGTTATTGGTTCACATTATCAAGATGAGTTCTCTCTTGCCAAGTGGCAGACCATATTGAAGGGTCATTGTAACAACTACTGCGTACAAAAATTTTTTTAAAAAGCCAAGAATGCAACTCTGGCACTCAAGAACACAACCACGGTAAACTACGCCTTAGACACTATTTTTGGGACGTGTAGGATTTTACCATTTGAAATAATATACGTACAGACGGTAGTGCAGACTTTAAAGTGCAAATAAATAAATATATAATCGCAAGGTTCTCTCTATCTCTCTCTCTCTCTCTCCCTCTCACACATATAATTTTACGCTCTCTCACGCACGCACGCACGCACGCACAAGGTATACACACACACACACACACACACACACACACACACGAAGTCACAGGCACAATGACGGAAAACCCTTAGGATCAAACTTCTCTCACGATGCTCTTCATTGACCACACGATCCTGAGCCATCACGAACATTTTTCATAAGCCACGCCCGCTGGTTCACATACACCACTCCCACTGTTCCTACTGCCACTCAAGTACGCCACTCCCACTTTTCCTATCCACTTTCCCTAAGCTCCGCCCAACTTTCCGGCATTCTCCCCATAAAAATGACGTTAAATAGACACCCTATTTTTGAAGGACTACCATTTGAAAAATAATCAGTTTGCTGGTTTGTGCTGTGGACCCTCGCATTGCAGACACAGACACACACACACACACACACACACACACACACACACACACACACACACACACACACACACACACACACACACACACACACACACACAACCCGATAATCTTCTCTCAATGCTCTTGTTTGACCACACCTCCTGAGCCACACAATATTTTTCATAAGCCACGCCCACTTTCCATAAGCCATGCCCACTTTCCTACACCAATCCCACTTTCCTACGCCACTCCCACTTTTCATCAACCACATCCACTTTCCCTTAGCTCCGCCCACTTTCCTAAGCCCCTCATAAAAAATGACGGTGAATAGACACCCGATTTTTGAAGGACTACCATTTGAAAAATAAAACGTCAATCAAAAGTTCGGCTCGAGTAAAATTTTCTAAATATCTCGAAGTGTTTAATTCCGAAGTCTCGTTTCTCTACATTCAAAACTGAAAGACAAGTATTGAAAATACTGTACGCGGTTTTTCGGCCGCTGCACAGCAACGGGTGGTTGCTGGGTAACATGTTGGCAAAGTTTCTTCGAAATCGGTTCACTGGTTCATGCTGTGGAGCCTCGCGTTGCAGACACACATGCACACAGACGGAAAACCCGGCAATAAGGGATACCTAGCATATATAGCGAATCCAATATATATGTATATATATATATATATATATATATATATATATATATATATATATATATATATATATATATATATATGTATATATATATATATATATATGTATATATATATATATATATATATATATATATATATATATATTGTTGCGGGCCGGGGGTCGGGTGAGAAGACCACGAGGTGGGGGAAGCTATCTCTGTTCCCACCAGACTCCCCAGAATTGTAGGCCGTCGCACACGGACAATTCCGTGACACGGCGGGTCGCTTAACCGACTGTGGATGCCAATAACTCAACCGCGTGACCTAGGGTCCTCCCGTCTATGGGTTAATCGAGTTACCTAATTA
>NW_028223203.1:0-15962 GCF_056783735.1 Eptatretus burgeri
AATAATGTCATTAAAAAATTTATTTTTGTTGAGTTGAAATAACACATAAAGACATAATTGACCACAACACTTGGAATTTAATTCTTGGACTTGAAATGTTTGATAAACACCATTCTGTAAGAATTTTATAACTTCAACAGGTGGTGGAAGACCAAAACTATCAAAATAATATTTGTCTTGACTATTAAAAATACAAACCCAACGAGAACCGTTCCCATTATTGGCTCACGAAAAAATATTTTCACGAAAAAAATACGTGACCACATGATTCGTTATTGTTGTGTCTCTGTCTGTCTGTCTGTCTGTCTGTATGTATGTATGTATGTATGTCTGTCTGTCTGTCTGTCTGTCTCGAGCATAGCTCTGTGGGTTTTGATCCGATCCCGATAAAATTTTGGTGGGAGGTTTATATCATGATGTAGTTGTTTTCCTGAAAATGGGCGTGGTGCGCCCATTATGAGTGGAGCCACGCCCAAAAAACATGTGTTTTTAGGGGGTAGCCGATTTGTTATTTCATATTTTTTTAAATATTAACAATGTTTAACATAATTTTAAATATTAAGAAATATTAACATATTTCTTTATTCCCTTTAACCTCTTATCAATCTGTTCACCATACTTATAAGCATATGCCTTTGCTCTCAATCCAATAAACTCACTCATTACTTTTCCATCCAACTCATCCTTAAACTTACCAATAACCTTTTCATTCTTTTTGGAAAATAACTCTCTTCTTGCTGAAATTACTTGTATCATATACTCCAATATTTTTCTTCATATCTTCATAAACATCATCAGTTTTTATATCTAGGATAAAACTATCAGTGTCCATATACAACAATGAAACGTTTTCACCATACTCTTTCTTTAAGTCATTATACAAATAATCATACATCAATATCTTTGATAAATCAAGAACTGCTGTTCCAATATAAATTGGTTTATCCATTACAATACTTTCCTTTTTCATATGAATTGCAGAAAAGTTCTCTGAAAAAAACCTCTTCTCTCTCAAAACTTGGTTTATTTATCAATCTCGAAGCTTCTTTCCAAGATGTTGCGAATCTAATGTTTTGCCTGTTTCTAACATTTTCCATAGTCTTTCCAAATACAGCATTATTCATTAATTTATAAAAGTCCCCTTCAAATTTTACTTTTGTATTTGCTCTCATATCTGTATTGAATTGAATATACTTTTTCACCCAAGGACTTTGTTTAAATTTTAAAACTCTATGAATTTTAGCTACTCTCAATCCTTCTCTCAAAAACTGTTTTAAGCTTCTCTGATGTAAAACATATCCCTCTTTATCATAGAATGTTGTTAATAACTTTTCTGTTGATTTGCCTTTAATATTAAAACTTTTATGATAATCACTGAACCATTCTTTCTTTGGGGTTTCTTTCTCACATGCAAAAGGAAGGTCTTTATGCTTATTATGAAGAACACTCGGGTACCTCAAATCAACTTCAAAATAATAACCTTCTTCTTCGTCATTCAATTCCTCTTGAGAAGAAATAACAATATTCATCAAAGCCTTTTCATAATCCTTTTCTTCCACCCACTCTAATTTACCATAAGGTAGAGATTGAGACATTGCCCATCCATACAAATTATTAGCATCAAAATACATAAAATAATTACTATCTTTTTCACTATCATAATTTGGGAGATATTTATTATTTGCTTTCGCATATCTTTTTGAACATACTTGTGATATTCCACCTCTCTTGGACTTCTCAATCATCAAAAGCATATCAACATCACTGATTAAATCTATATCTTGTTTTGTCATTTTCAACATTGCACTCCAAGCTAAACCAGGTGCTGTGAAATAGTGGGCAGGGTCTAATCCATAACAATTTTTATAATGACAGAGTGTTCTAAAAGCCTCAAACACATCAGCTAACAATAAAACATCTGTTTTTAGATATAAATCATGATATTCTCCAAGGTTCTTTATCTTAAATATTTTCCATATTTCTTGTGCGTGTTTATATTCCTTATCACTTATCTCTTCTTCATAAAGGTTATTATAGAAACTTTCTTTTGAAGGAAGTTGTGTTTCTTTAAATCTCATAAATGAATCCATATAATCATAAGGATAAATTCCCTTACTTGTAAGAATTTTCTCTTTACTTTGAATTTCATTCCTTGTTTGAATTTCCTCTCTCGTAAGAATTCCTTCTTTAATCAGAATTTCATCTTTAATCTGAATTTCCTCTTTAGTTCGAATTTTCTTTATAATTAGAATTTCATCTTCAGTTAGAATTTCTTCATTAATTAGAGTTTCCTCTTTACTTTGAATTCTCTCTTTAATCTGAATTTCCTCTTTAGTGAGAATTTCCTCTTTTGGAAAGAATGAATTAAGATTTGGAAAAGAGTCCGTGGAGCTTAGATTTGATGCGAGGTAGGCTAGTGGTGTTCCCATAAACTTGTAAGAATCTAGAAACCTAATACGAGTTAAAGGTTTTGTGAATATCATTTTTGAAAATGAAATATACTTTTGACTTGTGTTTGTTATGGCAGAAATATTCCCTGGTGTTTTTGAAAGTTCATTTATAAATAGATGTGTATCATAGTTGGCGCTGTTGTGAAGAAAGACTGGAATAAAAGAAGGTAATTTATAATTAAGATTACAACAGGAATGAGCAGGACCTCTATATTTACCAGTAAGATGACAATGGTCTCTAACTTTAGACTCCTTAATTTCCCCCTCACAAATATGACATATTGTTCATTCTAAATTCTAATTTTTCTTCTTTGGTTAATTTCATCGGTTCATTTGTTTTTCATTAATTTAGTGAGTCTTATACAATCCTTTTCTAATCGTTTTACAAACTCTTGTGAAGCATTTTTTCCACGATAATGTTCAAGTTTGTTATACTTTTCTCCAACAGATGATTTGATATAATAACAGAAACCACAAGGAATATGTTTTTGATATTTATTTGTATATGGTTCTTTTGGATTAGGAGAAGCAGTATTTATCTTTTTGAGGATACATTCAAAATCAGCGTATATCACAAATGGGTGCATGATAGATTTATTATAATCTTCAAAATAAATCTTTTCACCAGGTTTAGGCATTGTAATTACAGCTGATTTATGATTACTACAATATTTTGAATGTTGTTCTAATCGTTCTTTTGTATGAAATGAATTAAGACATCGCTTACAAGGATATATTTTGTTTGCTGTTCTGAATACCTGAGAAGAGATTAATCTTGATAAATTATTGATGTATGTGCAATGTGAATTCTTTCCAACACTAAAATATAAAAGGTCAATGTGTGTTTCTTCATTTTTATAGTTGTTTGAAATTTTTAATATTTGAACTTTGTTTGTATCCGTTAATCCATATACATTAATAGAAAGATTATTCTTTTTCTCAAATTTAGGAATATCTGTTAGTGGCATTGGGAATTTAAAATCTTTAATGTCCAAGGTATTCTCATATTTCATATATTGTTTTACTCTTTCTGAATTACATTTTGGTGGATGAAAGTGAGCAAGAACAGACCAGAGAAAACATTTATTATCATTGTTCTTAATATTAACAACTGCCTTCTTTCGTTTTATTTCTTTTGGTAATTCAATATAAGAAGAAGCTTTAAGAGGGTTTGATTTTAGAATGTGTATATCTAAAAAGATGATTTTTTTAAATATTGAATCCACTTCCTACCACTGTATTATCAACATCCTCCTCTTGTCTTGATAGTTCTTCATAAACCCCACTATTCAAAAAAATCTTGAAATGATGTTATAAAATGAAGACCTGTTCTCATATAAGGAGTATGTTCTTCATCTTGTCTTTTCATATTCATTTTCACTCCCATATAAAACTTTAAAGTTTTCATTTCTTTTAATGTCTTTTTAATAAATTTTTCAACATCGGGTTTCACTATTTCAATTGATTCAGCTATTGATGATGGACCGGGTTCTCCAAATTGAAAAATCCTTATTTTTATATGCCCTTTAAATGCCCCATCAGTGTTTTTAATATAATAGTCTCCCTTTACTTTAAACTCATTTTTCTTGTGTTTTTGTGATTGAAGATGTTTATTATAACTACTCTTCAAAACATCCTTTGAACAGATATCACAATGTTTTCTTTCCAACTCAAGAGGAGATATTTGATGAAATAGATTAAATGTGTGTTTGTTGGTTTGGAGGTGTTTTCTATAATGTTTATATTCGTGATTACAAACATCGCAGTACGTTGTATTCACCATATTTATAGAATAAAACTTTGCTTAAACTAAAATTTTCTTGATGAAAATTTCGTTTAATTTATAGGTGAATCTGTGCTTAAAAACATTTTATCCTCCAACTTTTTCACTTAATAAATACAATATTTCAAGACACAAAAGACAAGTTTCAATCAATCTCTTCATCTGTTAAAGATACTGAGAAATATGTCAAGGATGTAAAATTGAACAAAGATAAATATAACAACTATTGGATAAAAACTATTATGGTAAATAATATGAGTTCTTCAATTTCCTTCAGTGGAAGGGCTTTTAGTATACCTGGTAGAACATCAATTAAAGTATCTCTAACAAAAGTTTCTCCTCTCCTTCTAGTAATATATTCAAAACTAGAAAAAGCAATGAAACAAGAAAAAGTATCAAAGAACAAAAACCTTATGGATGAAGCTTTAGAAAGAAAAGATAAGACCATCTGTAATATGCAAGGAGAAATTTGTATTTTTTTCAACAACCCTAAAGATGTAAATCCTGATGAAATAAAGGATGTTAATATATCAGGTGAAATGACATTTCGTTCAATAGTAGTTAACGATAATTTTAAAATTACCTTTAATATAAAAAATGTTGTCGTTGAATCTGATAATGAAAAAAAGTATATCGATATCGATGGTAATATACAACTGAAAGTATAGATGAATTTCAGTTTAAGTAAAGTTTTACTTTTATAAATATGCTAGACTTTCCTGATTCTCCATATGACAAATTTGAGAATTGTCCTGCGTGTGAAAGACGGGGATTAAACACAGAGTCAAAAGCCTATAAACAATGTATATTCTGTGATTATCTTCTAATTAATGATAATAAAAAATATAAAAAGGAAAATAATTCTTTTAGATTTACACCAAAAATGAATTACTTTACAAGATTGATTAGAGAAATGAATGTAAAGTATGAGGGTGATAACACACCTTTCCTTACAAGGGAAGAAACTGAACGTATAAGAGAAATGTTCAAAGGATTGTTGTTGTATATTATTCATGGATGTAATTTTCAGGGAAATATCAACACAAGATATTGTATAAATAAAATAATGGATTATCTTGAAATTAAACCTGAACTTAGGATAAAATATAGAGTTTCTAAAAAAGCCAATAATAAATTAAATAACCTGTTTTTCAAATATATAAATGAATGATTTTTTACCTATTTGGGAAAATAAGATAAAATTTAACAACCATAAAAATCTCCCAAATTCATTAAGATGTCTCATAGTTGGTTCAAGTGGATGTGGAAAAACCTGCTTACTTTTAAAAATGCTCCTCACTCCCAACTTTTTAGATTATGATAATTTAATAATTTTCACAAAGTCGAGTTTTCAACCAGAGTATCAACTACTCTCACAAGGTTTTAATGCTGGTCTTCAAAAAGAAGATATAATCGGTTTATTTAAACGTCAAAAAAACCTAAATGATTATAACATTGAAGATATAATTCAACTATTTTGTGATACACAGAGATGTAAAAAGAAATCAAATCCTATAACTTGTATTCTTAGTGATAATACGGATGATGTACCGTCTCCCCAACATTTGGATAAATCAAAAAAGAACCTCGTTATCTTTGATGATTGTGTTAATGAGAGAAACCAAACGGTAATGGACAGCTACTACACAAGAGGGAGACATTCTTCTTGTAATTGTATTTATCTTAGTCAATCGTACTTTCAACTTCCTCGTCGTTCCATCAGAAACAATGCTAATACTTTTATTTTATTCAAGTTAAATTCAATAGATATCAATAATTTTTGGAGAGATAATTGTTCTACATTATGTAGTAAAAAGAAATTTGAGGATTACATGAAGCACACGACTGAAAAATATAAATATATTGTTGTGAAACAAGATGAGATATTAAGGGATATATTTTTTGTTTTATAAACAATTACATATATAAATGACAACTATTATTATAAATCTTGTGGGTAAATCTGCTTCTGGAAAAAACTTTCATAAATCAAGGTTCTTGTGTAGTACAAATGAGAATATTGTAAATTTACTTAAAAAACACCCCGTGATACGCATTGTATCAACAACAACTAGAGCAATAAGACCTGGAGAAATAAAAGGTGAAGATTATCACTATATTTCAGTGGAGGAACATATGCGATTGAGGAATGAAGGACAAATTTTTGAGGAGGTTTCTCTTGGTACAACAAAATATTCACATTGTAAGAGTGAGTTAAGGAAACTAAAATCTGGTGGTGTTGGGATATTAGAAACTAATCCAGAAGGAACGAGACAAATTATTAAATATCTGAGCGGAGTGAAGATTTTATCATTCGGTTTTGATGTTGATGAAGAAACTCAACGCAAACGTATGAAAAGCAGAGATGCAAGTATTCGTGAAGAAGAAATTACAACTCGCATTAATGTTAATAAAGAATTTGATGAAATATTTAAAGAAAAGGATTTATTTGAACACATCTACTTGAATGATGAAGAAAAGGAAAATTTCCCTGTTAATCTTTACAATTCATTAAATGATATTTTACAATAAATAAATGGATACAAAAGAAAGAGCAAGAAGATTTAAGGAACATCAAGAGTTGGTTTCAAAAGTTGTAAAACAACAGGAAGACATAAAGAAGAAATGCAGACAGAAACTAACGGGCGAAGAAGCATTTGAAAGAAAACAAGAGAAATTTTTAGACCACTTTTAAAAACTTCCCAAGAAAAAATGAAAGATGTTTCCACAGTTCCCACAGTAGAATATACTCCCAGAAAGCTTCAAATGTTAAAAGATTTCAGTCAAATGACGGAGGAAGAATTAGAGCATTTAGGAGAATTAGAATATGATGATGAAGGTTTATTTCAACAACTGGAAGAGATTAATCAACCCCCTGATTATATTGTGAATGCTATTCAAAACAATGAATATTCAGCGGATTCAAAAACCAAAGCAGGACTCATTCCAACAGAACAACCAGCAATATTTCATCTTGTTCAAGAAAAGGTATTGATATTTAATGATGAATTAAGGTTCTTAAGTTCTGCTCAACCCCCTGTTAAACTAACTCCGAGATTAATGTTTCTTCTCACAAAAGATGGAAGTCAAGGTTCAACTGTGAGGGATGAATCAAAGTATATTGATAAACCATTGGATATGGAAAATAATAATGATGATAGAGTATATATTGATTTGCTGAACACTCTAAATTATAAGGTTATTCTTTCTGGTAAAAGTAGGAAGAATGAGAAGGAGAAACACATTATTCAGGCTTTAAGTATCCTTGGTTCAGGTATTAGTTTTCTTCCAAATGACCCATCGCAATTAGTTAATAGACTGTTATTGTTGTTCGGCAGTAAGAAGGCTGGAAATAACAATTGTTTTAATGAAGCATCAGCCATTTTAGACCAGTTGATGAACATGAAAATAATTAATAAATCTCAATATAAAGACATTTTATCTCATATTAAATAAGATGAGAAGCACAATCCTGAGTTTTAATTTCACAACAAGTGACCACACATCTTCATTCCCATACCCACTACAACTTGACACAACAAAAGAATATGAGGCATCTTTATTGTCCATGGAAACTTATAATACCTTATTTAATATAACCGAGAAAAATGACAAGTTTAGTTATAATCCGGGAAGTGGATACAAAACGATAACAGTCTCACCCGGAGCATACGAGATTTCTCAAATATCTTCCGAAATTGCTCGTCTTATGAAAGAACAGGGTGATGAACCAAAAAATATTGTTATAAACATTCAAAAACATACTTCAAAATAACTACAAGGTTGATTTCACAATTGATAATTCATTTAGAGAGTTATTAGGTTTCTCCTCAAAAAAGATTGAAACTAATGGGACGTTTTACAGTGATAATGTCATTCAAATATCCTCAGGAATAAATTCGGTGTTAATTCACTGTGATTTGATTGATGGTGCTTATAATGATGGAAAAAAAACAAATACAATATTTTCATTCAGCGCATACTCAACCCCAATTGGTTATAAATTCAATATGGAACCTAAAAATTTGGTTTATCTACCTGTGTCAGGAAAAACCATACACAGAGTAAATTTTAGGATAACCGACCAAGATAATCGTGTGATTTCTTTTAATGGAGAAGTTATATCCATCAGAATTC
The DNA here is from genome assembly GCF_056783735.1 of Eptatretus burgeri. Taxonomy (NCBI): domain Eukaryota; kingdom Metazoa; phylum Chordata; class Myxini; order Myxiniformes; family Myxinidae; genus Eptatretus; species Eptatretus burgeri. The sequence continues at coordinate 8,371 of NW_028223203.1, forward strand.
ACCTACGTGAAGTTTTCCAATAAATAAATACGATGGTTATTGTGAGGAAACACGAGTTGGGAAAATATAAAATAATTACAGGGGATGGGATGTTCCTTTCCCCGTACTACAAGGGTGAAGGTATGTATCTTGGTAGAGGATACTATAAACCTAAGAGACAAAGGGGTGTCGGACATCAATTTAGAGGAGATGGGATAATTGATACTCTCATGGGTATTGGTTCAACTATTCTTAAACATAAAGACCTAATTGGTTCAACTGCTTCTGCTGTGGGAAATGTAGCAGGTGCTGTAAAGAGTATAAAAAATGCTCAGAAGGAATCTCATAAATTACAAGCAATAAAAGAAATTAAGAAAGGTAAAACTCAGTTGTCCCCCCAAGAACGACAGAAAATAATTCAAATACTTGGATCAGGGTTTCAAAAGTTTTAACATCTTTTTTCCTAAATAAATACAAGTATGGAAGCAATTGATAGTATCTATGATTTGGATGATACTATTATCTCAAACTCCACTAAAAAAGAAGATTACTTCAAGGTAAATGCAATAACTGGAACAGACTGGAATACAAATGGTACAAAAAGTTTTGAAATAAATAATCAACAAACCTATTTGAATCTCTCAAAGTTTCTTGTTGTGTAAATTTAAATTCACTAAGGCTGGGAATAACACAAACGCTACACTTGTAAATGATTTCTTCTGGAAAATGTTTGATAGTGTGCGATTGTATATTGGAACACAAGAAGTTGAAGCGGTTGATTATGTCTCTGCTGTATCTGAAATGATGAAATTTACACTCTATACATTCAGTGATAGAATGGGAAAGGGGTCTGTCGAAGGTTTTATTCCTGATATGTCAACGGGAACAAACACAGACCCTGGATATATTCAAAGGAAAGGAATGTATAATGATGATACAAAAGCAGAAAATAGTTTTACTGTGGCAGTTCCTCTTAAAGGTATATTTGGATTTTGTGATTATGATAAAGTTCTGTATGGTCTTAAAATTAGATTTCAACTACAAAGGAATGATAATGAAAATAGATTGCTTTTTGGTGTTGGTAGTGCTTTTGGTGAACAGAATAAATTTGTAATTGAGGAGATGAGTTGGTATATCAGTGAATATACTCCTAATCTTAAAACAGAAGAGATGTTGAATCGAAGACTTAACTCAAAGAAACCACTCAGTGTATCATACCTCAAAAGAAGATGTCAACACGTTAAACTCAATCAAACTACTTACACGTGGAATTTGGGTGTTCTGGAAGGAAAGCCACGATATCTGTGGATGATTTTTAAAAAGCCAGATGGTGATACTGCGACTGATAAGAATAATGCATTGAGTGATAATGCTAAGGTGAAACAACTTCGCGTTTCTCTAGATGGAACATTTTATCCACGAGATAGATTGGAAATTAATTGGGAAAAATGATTTTGCTGAAGCATACAAGTCTTACCAAAAGGTGTGTGAAAGTAATGGAAATAAAGAACCTATTTTGGATATGACAGCATTTAAAAGTTTGTATACAATCTATGCGTTTGACCTGAGCGCTCAAAAGGAAACTATAAAGTCTAATCGAGTGGATACTTCCCTATACATTGAAAGAGGAGAGAGTGAAGAAGTTGATACATATTGTTTGCTTTTGGAAGAAACAGAATTGCAGATTAATACAGATAATGGTGTGATGATTAGTCTCACATAATTTTTTGTTAAATAAATGAGTGGCAAAGTACCAACTGGGGTATATGTTAATCAAATCAATCTTCATAAACTATCATCTTGTGTTCAAAATCAAAAGCCTTGTACGATTAACGTTAATACAATTCAGAGAAAAGGAGCAGTAAGAATTGATGTTTTGCTCACAAGAGAACAGGTTAAAATCTTGAATGACACTGGCTCACTTAAAATTAAAATGACAAAACCAATGTTGAAAAAATATTCAATAAGAGAGACGAGTGGAGGATTTCTCCCATTTCTAATTCCTTTATTTGCTGGTTTAAGTGCGGTTGGAGCATTGACGGGTGGTATTTCAACAGCGGTGAAAACTGCCAACGAAAGGAAGGCTCAACTCCAGGCTCAAAAAGAATTGGAAAGACATAACAAAGAGTTGGAGAAACAAATTAGTGGAAGTGGTGTAATTGTAGATTTTGCTGAAAAACTTGAAGGTCTGCCTGATAAAGCGAGATTGTTAGTTGGAGATATGCTTTCTTCTATTGCACAAGCAGGTGTAAAATTAACGAAAAGAGGTAATGGATTATATCTTTCTAATAAATAAATGAGCATTGATGAGTGGTTGAAAGAATTTGGAAAGAATACAACATCAAATTTACAACTTGCCAAATATTGTAAGAAATTAAAAATTCATAATGTGGTTATTTGTATGAGAGATGAATTAACAAATGTGCCGAAACATACAAAGAATATTATTATGAACTTAGAAGATAATGATGGGAACGGTTCTCATTGGGTTTGTATTTTTAATAGTCAAGATAAATATTATTTTGATAGTTTTGGTCTTCCACCACCTGTTGAAGTCATAAAATTCTTACAGAATGGTGTTTATCAAACATTTCAAGTCCAAGAATTAAATTCCAAGTGTTGTGGTCAATTATGTCTATATGTGTTATTTCAACTCAACAAAAATAAAAAATTTTATGATATTATTTTTAATCTAATATAAATGACTTATGTTGGTAAAGATGGTTCTATCTTTGGTGTATCTCAAGAACTGGATATTGATTTATCAAATTATTATACAAAGGCACAGGCTGAACGACATAAATATAATATAAACAAAAATATTAACATGAAAAATGCTTATAAATTAAAAAATTATCCAAGCCCGACTGACGCGAATGACTTGGTGAGATTAAGCGATTTATCACAACATATATATACTTAAATAAAACGGCTGTGTATTCCAAAGATACAGAAGTGTTGATATTATCTCCAGGTCATACAGAATTCACAGTTCGAATTAAAATAAATTTTTATAAAGAAGGGCGTATCGTTTGTATGAGAATAGAACAATGGGGGTATGATATGAATGATTTAGGGTATAATTGGTCATTTAAAATTAACCTCGAAGACCTGGAACAATTAAATCAGTCTCGTAAGGAAGAATATTATGCACTTGGTATCGAGAATGAGTTTTGTGGAGCCACGATTAGTAAACAACAAATAAAAGAATTTAATAAGGGTAAATATAATAATGGTTTTGCCCTTGTTTATCTCATGAAAACAGAAAAAACAGGATTATATATAATAAGTAAGGAAATACAAAATGATTTAACTATGGGAAGATGGGGAGGTGTTTCGTGCCATAATATTATTCTAACATATATTTCTAATACATAAATGACAGCAAGAAGGCTTCAAGAAAATTATCATTTCTGTGTCCAAGCATACCTTCAAGAAAAGGGTATTCGGTATTTTAATAAATATGTTCTACAACATAAGAATGAGGTATTTTCAATAAAAGATTGGCATTATGCTGATGTTGATAAACCGACAACTTTAGATTAAATTAGAATGTTAAATAATGAAAAAATTATAAGGTTAAGAAAAGGTAAGGCTCTTTTAGAAATTCAAAAGAAATTTTATTGGTTTCCTGTTGTAAAAAAAAATGATTTTGGATACAGGAATAACAAGAAATCCTGATGAATATATGTATAATATTCTATGGGGTGTAAACGATTCAAGGATAGTAAGGGATGAGGAAGGAGTTGAAGAAGAGAGGGAAGAGGAGGAAAAGGAGAAGGAGGAGAGGGAGAAGAAAGAGAAGGAGGAAAAGGAGAAGAGAGAGAAGGAGGAAAGAGAGAATAGAGAGAGGGAGGAAAGAGAGAAGAGAGAGAGGGAGAAGAAAGAGAAGGAGGAAAAGGAGAAGAGAGAGAAGGAGGAAAGAGAGAATAGAGAGAGGGAGGAAAGAGAGAAGAGAGAGAGGGAGAAGAAAGAGAAGGAGGAAAAGGAGAAGAGAGAGAGGGAGGAAAGAGAGAGAATGAATAAATATCAAAATATGGAAACCAGTGAGATTCAAAAAAGATTGGTGGTATTACAGAAAATAACTCAACCCACCGAGGAGGAAAACAAAGAATTGACAAGTCTATTTGCAATATTTTCTTCAAGACTATTGACATCGTCAAGCTATTCATTTTAATTCAAGTTTTTCTTAAATAAATGGAGGAGAGAGTGAAGGCATTTCTAAGGATTCTTTATGTTTTAAAAATTAAGATTCAAATGTGCATGTTGGAAACTAAAAAGGTTTTTGCACTCTGCAGGAATTTTTCTCATAAATAAATGAGTTATTGTCTCAAATGTAAAAAGAAAACTAATACTAAAAATATTTCATATATTAAAAGTAAAAATAACAGGGTTATACAAAAAGGTATATGTTCGGTGTGTGGTTCAAAAAAAATCAATTTATCTCCAAACACAAACTCGGAGGAGATATACAAAAGTTTTTATCAGGAAGTAAATTTACAACTACTGGAATACCAGGGGAATTACATCTTCCAGGGTATTCTTTCTGTGGTCCAGGCACAAACTTGGATAAAAGATTAGATGAGGCAGACAATCCTAAATCCTGGAGTAAACCAATCAATAGAGTTGATGAAGTGTGCATGAGACACGATATTGATTATGGGAATACCACAACGTTGGAAGAAAAGCATGAAGCCGATAGAGAAATGTTGTATAATTTGTCTCTGATACAAAATCCAACCTTGAGAGAAAAGTTGATAGGTTCATCGTGAAGAAGATGATTAGTGCTAAATTGAAACTTGGACTTGGAAATTCAAAAACTTATAGGCTCTAATGATGCCATTAAGACTGAAGAGCAATTAGCTGATGAATTACATAAACCAATATTCACAAAGTTTCAGAGAAGGAAAGTTTATTCCAAGGAAGTTGATTATATCTGGTCTGCTGATTTGATTGAACTCAATAATGATAAGGGGTACAAGTATGCTTTAACCGTTATTGATTTGAGGAGTAGATATGCGTGGGTTGTCCATTTAAAAAACAAAACAGGTAATACTCTTATGTTAGCTTTTCAACAGATATTTAATAAAAGTAAGAGAAAACCTAAAAAATTGTGGACTGATGAGGGTAGAGAGTTTTATAACAAGACATTTATGAATATTCTAAAAAATAACAGTATTACATTATACAGTACCTTTAATGAAGGGAAGGCAGTTGTTGTTGAACGTTTTAATCGTACCTTAAAAGAGGGACTATATAAAAAATTCACACAACTCGGTTCACAACAATGGTCATCTTTTATTCAGGATATTGTGGATAAGTATAATGACACGATTCACACGTCAACAAATATGAAACCATCAGAAACATTTACAAAATTAAAATATGAAAAAGAGATTAATGTCAGAAAACCTAAGTTCAAAGTTGGTGATATCGTAAGAATATATAGGTGGAAATCTCATTTTGAAAAGGGTTTTACTGAACGATGGACGAAAGAACTTTTTAAAATTGTTGATGTAATAGATACAGTTCCTTGGACTTATAAAATATATGATTTGGAAGGGGAAGAGATTTTAGGTTCATTTTATTCACAGGAATTACAAAAGACAAAACTAAGCAGATAATACACCTTTGTGGACACTCGAGGGCCAAGTCCGAGGTGTACAAGTATATAATGTGTGTCAAGGGGTGGACGTTCTTAGATCTGTAAACCCCAAACACAGAATCCTCAACTGAATAGTCAAGGCTTAACTTTTGTTTGTTGATGTGTATGTGTGTGTGTCCCAACCCTCACATTCAAAATCTCAACCCCAACCCTCACATTCAAAATCTCAACCCCAACTCAATCCTCACCCAACACAGTTGGGTTTTCTTTTTCAAGTCTCATTTTTCAAAATGAGATTTCCACCTATATATATATATATATATATATATATATATATATATATATATATATATATATATATATATATATATATATATATATATATATATATATATATATATATATATATATATATATATATATATATATTTTACGTTTTTTTTTTTTCTCTTCTTCCCATTCTGTCTTTTAAGGCTTTCAGGTTTGATGACATAGAAAGAGGGAGTAAGAACTTTCTTGATAGGTTTAATTCCCAAAGAGTGGTAGCATTTCAAGTCTTCAAAATAACCCCAACTTTCCAAGTCTCCAAGGTAGTTATTTAAACCATCAAGGCAGAACTCATTTACTGATTTTTTCAAAATTTGTGAGTCTCCAAGGTAGTTCCCATATTTAGAACCATCTTGGCAGAACCCTTTTCCTGAGTCTCCAAGGTAGTTATTTAAACCATCAAGGCAGAACTCATTTACTGATTTTTTCAAAATTTGTGAGTCTCCAAGGTAAAACTTGTATTCTGGCTCATCAAGGTATAACTTGTTCAGTGGGTATTGTCTTGATAACTCACAATGAGTACTATTGCTGTAAAACTCTTTTTCAGGATTTTGCTGGTCTCCAAGGTATAACTCTTTGGTTGGGTCATCAAGGACGAACTCGTTCTGTGGGTCTTGGTCGCTCATAAGGTCTTCAACCAAGCCAACAATTTTGCCCCAAGTTGTAGCAAAAGCAGTATTTTCATTTCGTATTTCAGACACAATTTCCTGTGAGAGAAAATAATAATGTATTAATTAAGTTATTTAATTATTAAATGAGTATGCTTCAATCAAAGTTTGAAAATAGGAAAATAAAAATCTTACCTCAACAGATAAGAGGTTTGAATCCAGTTCATCAACTTGAAGGTTTAGTTCCATACAAGACAGAGAGTTCCAGACAAGCACACAGCACACCATTGCCAGCAAAAACAAATGTTTAAAATGGAGCCTGGGTTTGAAGCTTTTATAGAGAAAGACTGGTGGGTGTGGTTTCCTTTGGAAATTCCCTGGGCAAGCCTAGGCAAGCCTTCATTGGGAAATTTTTCAAAACCATAACATCCTGTAATTTTCTAGTGATTTCTTTGTGAGTCAGAGATGAACTGGAAATGATGTAAGAGTGGGCGGGGCTTAGCAAAAGTAGGCGGGGCTTAGAAAAAAATACCTCATGAAAAGTGGGCGGAGCTTAGCAAAGTGGGCGGGGCTTAGAAAAGTGGGCGTGGCTTAGAAAAAAACCTCACAAAAAGTGGGTGGAGCTTAGCAAAAGTGGGCGGAGCTTAAAGAAAAGTGGGCGGGGCTTATTGAATACCTTGTGGAAAGTGGGCGGGGCTTAGCAAAAGTGGGCGGGGCTTAAAGAAAAGTGGGCGGGGCTTAAAAAAAATAACCTGTGGCTCAGGAGGTGGTCAAACAAGAGCATTAAGAGAAGTTTATCATTTCGTAATGGCACAAAAGGGGTATCTTAAAAAATATAAAGATTCAAATGTTTTGTTTATCAATATTTTAGATGGGGATTATTGTGCAAAGAAAATTAAACTATTGAAGGAATTTGAGAATGAACAAATCTTTATAGGTTCAATGAGTGAGCTGTTCAACCCCCAGGTTAAAAGGGGAGACAAATAAATATACCTTGGGATAAAAAGGGGGTTTATTTTTAGGGGAAAAAAAGGGAATCGCTGAAAATCCCCCATTCATTTACATGGGGAAAA
>NW_028223204.1:0-2500 GCF_056783735.1 Eptatretus burgeri
AGACAAAGTGAGAGAGGCGAGATTGAGATGGTTTGGACATGTGCACAGGAGGGAAGCGGAGTATATCGGGAGAAGGATGTTGAAGATGGAGCCGCCAGGCAGGAGGAGAAGAGGAAGGCCAAAGAAGAGGTTCATGGATACGGTGAGGGCGGACATGCGGGTGGTTGGAGTGTCACTGGAAGATGTGGAGGATAGAGCGAAATGGAGACTGTTGATCCGCTGTGGCGACCCCTAACGGGAGCTAGCCAAAAGAAGAAGAAGATTTGTTGAATGTACTCAGTTCGTCGTGTCCATTTCTGCCATTAACTAGGTGTGTCGTGCGTGTGAGGGATTAGCTGGCCATTGGGCCACGGTAACAAGATAATCGGGCCGACGGAACTTGGTGATTGAAACCGCTCGGCATCGCACACGGAACGGGCTCGCTCAAGCGGCTTGTTTCCGTACGAGTTTCGGCGAGGGTGAAATTCCCCGGTAGCTGGACCACGTGGGTAATTAGGTAAATTGAAGTTGGCAATTAACCCCACCCCACGTGGCCTACCCATTGGCGTATTTTGGTCCAAAATAACAAGGACCTGTCGACCCGAACTTTTCCGGACGATCGAGCCGAAACGGCCCCACTGCTCCATCGAGGGTCGTGCTCGTGGCGACGCGCCAGCGAATCTTTAAATATATATATATGTATATATATATATATATATATATATATATATATATATATATATATATATATATATATATATATATATATCTTCTTCTTCTTTCGGCTGCTCCCGTGAGGGGTCGCCACAGCGGATCATCCGTATGATCCGCATAGTGATTTGGCACATGTTTTACGCCGGATGCCCTTCCTGACACAACCCTAGTCGCCTCTTACGACACAGGGATATGGTACACCTATTTTAACTGGGGTATACACCGGCCCAGTATACTGGTACTCATTTCGCCGACCTCGGAAGGATGACAGGCTGAGTCAACCCCCTGGTGTATATATATCCTGGTGTTGGTGCAGTGGTTAGGGCAGCGTCTTGGGATCCAAAAGGTCCCGAGTTCAAGCCCCGTTTGGCCACTGAATTAATACACCAGGGGGTTTACTCAGCCTGTCATCCTTCTGAGGTCGGCAAAACGAGTACCAGTATACTGGGCCGGTGTATACCCCGGTTAAAATAGGTGTACCATATCCCTGTGTTGTAAGAGGCGACCAGGGTTGCGTCAGGAAGGGCATCCAGCGTAAAACATGTGCCAAATCACTATGCGGATCATACGGATGATCTGCTGTGGCAACCCCTAACAGGAGCAGCCGAAAGAAGAAGATATATATCTTATATATAATATACAGTGGGGAGAACAAGTATTTGATACACTGCCGATTTTTGCAGGTTTTCCCACTTACAAAGCACGTAGAGGTATGTAATTTTTATCATAGGTACACTTCAACGGTGAAAGACGGAGTCTAAAACAAAAATCCTGAAAATCACATTGTATGATTTTAAAATAATTAATTTGCATTTTATTGCATGAAATAAGTATTTGATACATCAGAAAAACAGAACATAATATTTGGTACAGAAACCTTTGTTTGCAATTACAGAGATCAGACGTTTCCTGTAGTACTTAACCAGGTTTGCACAGACTGCAGCAGGGATTTTGGCCCACTCCTCCATACAGATCTTCTCCAGATCCTTCAGGTTTCGGGGCTGTCGCTGGGCAACACAGACCTTCAGCTCCCTCCAAAGATTTTCTCTTGGGTTCAGGTCTGGAGAATGGCTAGGCCACTCCAGGACCTTGAGATGCTTCTTACGGAGCCACTCCTTAGTTGCCCTGGCTGTGTGTTTCAGGTCGTTGTCATGCTGGAAGACCCAGCCACGCCCCATCTTCAATGCTCTTGTTGAGGGAAGGAGGTTGTTGGCTAAGATCTCGTGATACATGGCCCCATCCATCCTCCCCTCAATACGGTGTAGTCGTCCTGTCCCCTTTGCAGTAAAGCATCCCCAAAGAATGATGTTTCCACCTCCATGCTTCACGGTTGGGATGGTGTTCTTGGGGTTGTACTCATCCTTCTTCTTCCTCCAAACATGGCGAGTGGAGTTTAACCCAAAAAGCTCTATTTTGGTCTCAGACCACATGACCTTCTCCCATTCCTCCTCTGGATCATCCAGATGGTCATTGGCAAACTTCAGACGGGCCTGGACATGCGCTGGCTTGATCAGAGGGACCTTGCGTGCACTGCAGGATTTTAATCCATGACGGCGTAGTGTGTTACTTATGGTTTTCTTTGATACCGTGGTCCCAGCTCTCTTCAGGTCATTGACCAGGTCCTGCCATGTAGTTCTGGGCTGATGCCTCACCTTTCCCATGATCATTGAGGCTCCACGAGGTGAGATCTTGCATGGAGCCCCAGACCGAGGGAGATTGACTGTTATCTTGAACTTCTTCCATTTTCTAATAATTGCGCCAACAGTTGTTGCCTTCTCACCAAGCTGCTTGCCTATTGTCCTGTAGC
>NW_028223204.1:5000-12500 GCF_056783735.1 Eptatretus burgeri
ACCGTAGCATCGCCACCGACATCTCGCGCCACTCATGGGCACCGATGCTGGACTCGTGCAGGGCGCACGTTGAACAGCGTGTACAAAATCACGGATTTTCTGCTTCAAAAACGGATCCAAAACGACACACGCCCACTTTTTGCCGTCCAATCGGTGAGCGAGGGGCGATTTGGCCCCGCCTCCAGAACGATCGATATATGCAAATTTGTGGATCAAAAGCCTTCACGCCCACTTTTTGTCGGGCCAATGGGGAGCGAGTTGAAAGGTCAAAGGGAGGGGGTCAAAGGCGAAGTTACGGGGGATAAAAGGACGGTGTTCGTCAGTAAAAGGGGAGTAAGAAGTCGGAACGAGGAAGAAAGGAGAACGAGAAGTCGGAACGAGGGAGAACGAGAACGAGAAGGAGTCGGAACGAGGCGAAGGAGAGTCGGAAGTCAGGAGCCCGAAGCCTGCTGGCTGGAGAAGCTGAAGAGAGTCGGACGAAGGGTGCTCGCGTCGTGCAAGGAGCTGCGCGCCCGAGGGAGGCCGGCAGCGCGACCTGGCCGCGGTGGAGGGGCCCGTCGCGCATATAATAAAGATCCTCTATGCCCCGAGCATCAGCAACCCCCTCCTGTTTCCCCCCGCGCTGAGATAGTGCGACCAAGGGGGCCCCGTTCCCACCCCCTGCCAGGCACTGTCCACGAGGCCCGCGGGTTGCGGGGCCATCGCCGCTCCGCGTCTCATCACCAGACGGGTAGGCCCGACCAGGTCTCGGCCCCAGGCCTACCTCATTCTTGAGGGTATTTTCTTTCCTTGGTTTTGGGTATGTGTTGTCGGCGCCGTCTGTGAAGTAGAATTGTATAAGTGTTGCCGTGTGCTCGGTAGTCGGAATTAGCTCTGCACTGTGTTTTCACTTTTATGTTTGCTTTTTGTGTAAATGGAATTGTGTTTTCTTTTTTTTTGTGTGCATTTGGTGGAATTGTATTTGTGTGCTTCCCGTGTGCCGAGAATAAATGTGCTTTATTGTTGAACTGTTCTCCCGCTTCGCTCGTCTTTTCCTCCATTGAATCCCCATCTTGCTTCACGTAAAGGGTTGGTAGTGGGCTGTATACGCCCGATAATTAATCGAACCGTCGAGGTCGACGATAACACCGCTCGGTTATTCTGATAGTACGGAACGGGTCGCTTAAGCGGCCCGTGTCCGAAGTCGACCTGCGGCGAGGTGCGATCGCCCGGTCTACCCTCCGCGTGGGTACTTAGGTAGGTCGAATTTGGCGAGCAACCCTATCCCACGCGGGGGCTGATTGGCTCGATCGCGGTGAGACCGAAAGGTCCACCCGTGACTGGTTCCCGGCGTTAGTCCGAGAGGGTCACGACTGGATTGTCCGTCCGGTGGGCGACGTGCCGCGATTCGAGTTACGTGGCCGTCGCACGCCGGCGGGCGCGAAAACCGCAACACTGGTGTCAGGAGTGGGATACAAATTCATCGCCCTCCTCGCGGCACTGGTATCGGAGAACAGGAAAACAGGCTCTCCTGTCTCCGGCTAAATTCACGGGAATCGGTCCAGGGGTGAGAGAAGCGACCCCCGATTCCCTCCAAATTACGAGCGAGCAAATTAACCCTTCACGAGAAGCAAGATGGCGTCTCAAGGCGAGCGGGAGCCGGGGGTATTAGAAATGGATGTAGAATGTGTAGGATCCATGGTCCAGGATGGAATCCCCGAGCAGGAAATGTTGATTGTGCAGGAACACGGACTCGCCCAACTGAACCCAGGGCCCGAGGCGGCAGCGGCCGCGGTGTATGACACCTCCCCCCCCCCTCTCCACCAAGACCCTTCCCCAACCCTTGCCGAAACGGCTCAGCTGAGTGCATCCAACATGGCCCAGCTATGCGCCATGCTGGCGGCAATGAACAAACAAATGAATGAAGTGAAAACGACGATGGATACAAATACAAATGAAATAAAAAACGAAATGAAAGGCATGAACGAAACGATGGATGCGAATACACAGCAAATGAGGGAAGAGATGAAAGAGCTGCGGGGTGAGACGCAGAACATGGGCCGATGCCTGCAGGCGGGCATGAAGGCCGTGACCAGGGAGCTGGGAATGGCGACTTCACGTGTGGGAACAAACGAGCTGGAAGGGGGTGCAACGGCTGACAGGCCCGCGGTGGAGGCGGGTGAAAAAATAATTCGTGGAACGTGTTGGGCGAGGGTCGTGACGATGACCGAAAGGGAAAAATTAAATGGGGAGACCAAAACGTGTGAGACGAGACACGAGGTGACGACAACGGAAATAATAGTTGAGACAAGGGAGGTAATGGGTGAAGAGTTGGCAGAGACACGGGAGACAGAAAAAATAGAGGGAAGACTACACGGTGAGGACGGGGTAAGTGACGCACACACACACACGGAGGTAGTGGAGGATAATGGGGGTGAGCTCGCGGAGCGTGCAGGGACCCGGTGTGAGCACCTGGATGGCCTCCTCCAGGAACAAGGGGAGGGAGTATGCCCCCTTGAGGCGAGTCACGACCAGGTGAGTTCGGTCGTGTTTTGCGAGGTTGAGGGGAAGAGTGCTGTGGACGGGTGCACGGAGAGCTTGGGGGGTATAGAGGCCCCGGAGACCCTTGTGGGGATACGAATCCCCAGTGTGGTTGTCCCTGTGTGTGTGGTGCAAGGTGTGAGTGCGGCACCGTGTGTGGAAGCGACCCCGTGTGTGAGTGGTGTGGTGGCGATGTTGCCGGAGTACGTGCTTCCCAGCACACCGTGTGTGGATGAGGCACGGAGTGCGAGTGAGGCACCGCGGGTGAGTGCCCCCGCGTGTGTGAGTGAGGCACGGAGTATGGATGAGACACCGCGGTTGAGTGCCCCCGCGTGTGTGGATGAGGCACCGCGGTTAAGTGCCCCGCGTGTATGAGTGAGGCACGGTGTGTGGATGAGGCACCGCGGGTGAGTGAACGGCCGTGTGCAAGGTCGCTGTGTGCCAGGGAGACCGTGTGTGTGAGAGAGCGGTATGAGAGGGAGATGTCGGTTGGCATGCGGGAGCACGCAGCCGCGTCTCCCGGTGTGAGTTTAATGGTGTGGACTGTGTGCGTCGTAACACGCAGGTGTGCGTGGGTCGAATGGAGACGGAGACGGCGACAGAGGAGAGAAAGCCGAGTAGCGGCTGTAGTTGTTTCGAGGACCGTGCCGGGTTCACCCAGCAGTGAGCACGCAGTTCGTGCTGTGCAACGCACGAGACCACCACGTGCTCGCTTGCGAGAGTGAAGTCCCGGTCCGGAAACGCACGCGGTGGATTTGCCGATCCCGCGGACGGACAAAGTTAGGCAGGTAAATGGATTTGGACCGGACGGGTTCTCCACGCGATCGTGTGTGTTAAGCTCCAACGGGCAAAGCACATGTGTTCGCGTGGGGAACCCCTCGAGACGTGTGGCTTGTGTTTTTTTTTTTTTTTTTTGCGCACGGTGACGTCATGGCTGCACGTGTGGTTGGAATCCGGCAGGAGGGGTATCTCTGCCGGATGGTAGCGTCCAAGGAGGGACGAGGAACACGTGCAGCTGCATGACGTCACGGGCAGGTGCAAAGTGCGCGAGCTCTGAGTTGCCGCGCAGGTGCTGCGCATGGAAAAAAAAAAAAAAAGAAAGCCAAGCCTCACTTTCGGGTGCAAAGGATTCCTGGGCAAGGGGTGAAAGACCCCCTTACCTGGGCACAGGATGGAAACTAGTTAGGGGGAAGGGTTAGCTTAGCTAGACCGACTTCATGGGGCAGGGGTAAGTCCTCATGGAGTCCGTGGAATGGATTAGTTAGAGGGATTGTAGCCAGATTTAGGATGGGAAAATGGGAAATAAAATGATTTATTTGGGAACAGTGACAGACTTGTGGATGTGTAGAGGGGACGTAGTTTAGCTACGTAGTGTTAAAAGGAACGTGCTACTAGTTTAAGGGACGACGTGGGAGCACGAGTTAGTTAGGGGATGTAGTTAGAAGGATGGCAGAGTTCAGTGGTGTGTGTGTTTGAGAGTTGGTGAGTGAAGTGGAAGCATGTGCTTGGTGAGTGAGTGAGGCCAGCGGGTCTGTGTGAGTGGAGTGAATGGGGAATGCATGGTGCGATGAGTGATTGGGGGGAGGAGTGACTCCCGCCCAAGGGACCCCGGGGTCAGTGTAGAGTGAGTTAGGGAGTTAGACAAATTGAAAAATGGAGGTCGTTTTGTTGTTGGTGGGAAAGTAGGCTCGAGACCCATTTGGAGGGGTGCAGGAGCCCTGTTGACGGGCTTGGGAGCGTGGCTGCGAAAGGTGAGTATCGCTGAGTGGGTACCCCGGGCACCAGGCTAGTCGGCCGCGGTAGGCCATGGGCCCATGGGGGGCCGGGATAGAGTAGTGGGCACGGGTGCGCCTGCTTGGTGCGGGGGCCCGGGGCGCCATTAGCCGCGTGGGCAGTGTTGTGGGCACGGGTGACCCTCGGAAAGGGGCCCGGGAGGCCGGCCTGCCACGTGTGCGTTTCAGGGGAGGTGCCATGGGGGGCACTCCCCGGTGTTAGGGAGCTGGTAGGCTCGGAGGCAGTGTAGTGCCCGGGGGTGCCATAGCGGGAGATTCGGCAGAGGGTAGTGCCTGCCAAAGTGAGCCACGTGTCCCAGCCAGGAGACCGTGTGAGGGCACGGAGAGAAAATTGGGGGGCGAGGCCCGAAATTGTGAGGACACCAACACAGGCGACGGGAATCTGGGTTGTTAGAACCATTAGTTTAAGCGAGAGGCGCTTGTTGAAAGCCCCGGGGTAGTTTAAGAGTTAATGGTTAGGGTAGATTAGGAGATGTACCCCTCCGCACCATCCATCCCCTCGCTGTCGTTGTGGGCCGCTGGACCCACTTGGTGTTAAGATCGCCGAACTCTGGGGAGGCCATTCTGAGGCTTGAATTGGGCCTCGACACAGGACGTAAGCTCTCCCTTATTCCCCTCCGGGAAGGGAACGTAGGGGTTGGGAGTAGGCTAGGTGACAGAATAGGTTAGCCGAACAAGGACGATAAAGGGGGTTAGGGGACGATTTATAGTGGGGAAGTAAAAATAAAAACAACAAAAAAATAAGTTGGGGCTAAATTGGGGTTTGACAAATTAAGGGAGTGGGTATGTACAGTGACAGGCAAAGGCGATAGGTGGGAGGGAGACAGGTAGGTAGGTCCGAGCCCGCCTTCCAAGTGGCCAGCACCACCGCACTCCCTCCACCAACCTCCACTGAACAGCAAAGGCTAGCCAACTCCATCGGCTGGCCGTGTTTTTCTTCGAGGCGGAGGCCGGCCAACTTCATCGGCAGCTGTTGTTTTGCTGCAAGGCCTGTGCCATCGGCTGGCCGTGTTTGCTTCGAGGCCTGTGCCGGCCTGGTTCTGCGGGCTGAGTTTGCCTGCAGCGGCCTTCTTCTGCGGGCTGTGTTTGCCTGCTTGCCTTTGCCATGCCATGCCCACTGCCCACGTTCACCAGCCCCGTTCAATTTTTGCTTTGCCCCCCCCCTGTTCATTTCCATGTGCGCCAGGATCAGAAAGCAACAGTTTGCAAGCTGCGAGAACTGCCCTGTTGGCAGCTACAACACGGGCCTGCAGTGGCAGCCCGTGCACCGTGTTTTGCGTCCATCCATTCATCCATTCATTCGTTGTGCTCATTGCGTGTGCCACTTGAGCTGGCACGGAGACTGCGTTTGTGCAGCCCAAGCACCGTTGTTGTTCACGGAGTTCAGTTCAAAAGGGAAGGCCTTGGACTGCGTGTGAGCAGCCAGCCACGTTCCCTGTCACCTGCATTGTTTGAGTCAGAGACTGCATGTGGGCAGCCTGGCTCCCTGCTAACTGCTTTCTTTTGCAGAGTTCAATGATCCTGGGCCATGGTTTAGTGTAAGATTTGTAAGTTAAGGTTAAGATGTACTGTAAATATGAGTGCGCCCCCGGCATGTATGTCTTAGCGCCGGCAATTTTATTTAAGTCGTCCGTGTGAGTGAGTTTGTTTAGATAGTTACGCAGCCCTTAGGTTATTTATTTTGGGGACACGAATACCATGAATGTCGCACTCAGGGATCCGTAGGTAAAGTGTACTAGGGGAAAACTACACATGATGGCACACGAAAATTTGACGACTCGGGACGAGTCTGTAAAAAGGGAAGGGGGTAGTGTTGTGGTTACCAGATTCGCAAACCACCATTCAGGTCCCTTAGGTGAGGTATCTCGGTAAGTGCATGTGTAGTTAGGCCCAAACCCGTTGTCTAGTGGGAATACATGTCATTTATACGTGCTGCGACTCTTCAGGATAGCCGTTTTTCTTTTACTATCTTTATTTTGGACCAACCGCCATGATCACAACCACAACATCAACCACCAACCACAACCACCGCTTCACCACAACCGCCATGACCTTTACCGTCACAACTCGCCACCATCGCATCACCGTCATCTCGCGCCACTCATGGGCACCGATGCTGGACTCGTGTAGGGCGCACGTTGAACAGCGTGTACAAAATCACGGATTTTCTGCTTCAAAAACGGATCCAAAACGACACACGCCCACTTTTTGCCGTCCAATCGGTGAGCGAGGGGCGGGTGGCCCGCCCCCAGGGCGATCGATATATGCAAATTTGTGGATCAAAAAGCCTTCACGCCCACTTTTTGTCGGGCCAATGGGGAGCGAGTTGAAAGGTCAAAGGGAGGGGGTCAAAGGCGAAGTTACGGGGGGATAAAAGGACGGTGTTCGTCAGTCAAAGGAGGAGTAAGAAGTCGGAACGAGGAAGAAAGGAGTAGTAAGAAGTCGGAACGAGGAAGAAGGGAGTCGTAAAGGTCGGAACGAGGCGAAGGAGAGTCGGAACGGAGGGGACGAGCTGTGGAGAGGCGGCGAGTCGGACGAAGGGTGCTCGCGTCGTGCAAGGAGCTGCGCGCCCTGGGAGGCCGGCAGCGCGACCTGGCCGAGGTGGAGGCGCCCGTCGCGCATATAATAAAGATCCTCTATGCCCCGAGCATCAGCAACCCCCCTCCTGTTTCCCCCCGCGCTGAGATAGTGCGACCAAGGGGGCCCCGTTCCCACCCCCCTGCCAGGCACTGTCCACGAGGCCCGCGGGTTGCGGGGCCATCGCCGCTCCGCGTCTCATCACCAGACGGGTAGGCCCGACCAGGTCTCGGCCCCAGGCCTACCTCATTCTTGAGGGTATTTTCTTTCCTTGGTTTTGGGTATGTGTTGTCGGCGCCGTCTGTGAAGTAGAATTGTATAAGTGTTGCCGTGTGCTCGGTAGTCGGAATTAGCTCTGCACTGTGTTTTCACTTTTATGTTTGCTTTTTGTGTAAATGGAATTGTATTTGTGTGCTTCCCGTGTGCCGAGAATAAATGTGCTTTATTGTTGAACTGTTTCCCGCTTCGCTTCGTCTTTTCCTCCATTGAATCCCCATCTTGCTTCACGTAAAGGGTTGGTAGTGGGCTGTATACGCCCGATAATTAATCGAACCGTCGAGGTCGACGATAACACCGCTCGGTTATTCTGATAGTACGGAACGGGTCGCTT
>NW_028223205.1:0-10000 GCF_056783735.1 Eptatretus burgeri
ACAGAAAGAATACCCTGGAAGATGTAATTCCCCTGGTATTCCAGTAGTTGTAAATTTACTTCCTGATAAAAACTTTTGTATATCTCCTCCGAGTTTGTGTTTGGAGATAAATTGATTTTTTTGAACCACACACCGAACATATACCTTTTGTATAACCCTGTTATTTTTACTTTTAATATATGAAATATTTTTAGTATTAGTTTTCTTTTTACATTTGAGACAATAACTCATTTTATTTATGAGAAAAATTTCTGCAGAGTGCAAAAACCTTTTTAGTTTCCAACATGCACATTTGAATCTTAATTTTTAAAACATAAAGAATCCTTAGAAATGCCTTCACTCTCTCCTCCATTTATTTAAGAAAAAACTTGAATTAAAATGAATAGCTTGACGATGCTAATAGTTTTGTTGAAAGTATTGCAAATAGACTTGTTAATTCTTTGTATTCCTTCCTGGTGGGTTGAGTTATTTTCTGTAATACCTCTATTCTTTTTTGAATCTCACTGGTTTCCATACTATAATATTTATTTATTCTCTCTCTTTCCTCCCTCTCTCTCTTCTCTCTTTCCTCCCTCTCTCTATTCTCTCTTTCCTCCTTCTCTCTCTTCTCCTTTTCCTCCTTCTCTTTCTTCTCCCTCTCTCTTCTCTCTTTCCTCCCTCTCTCTATTCTCCCTCTCTCTATTCTCTCTTTCCTCCTTCTCTCTCTCCTCCTTCTCCTTTTCCTCCTCTTCCCTCTCTTCTTCAACTCCTTCCTCATCCCTTACTATACTTGAATCGTTTACACCCCATAGAATATTATACATATATTCATCAGGATTTCTTGTTATTCCTGTATCCAAAATAATTTTTTTTACAACAGGAAACCAATAAAATTTCTTTTGAATTTCTAAAAGAGCCTTACCTTTTCTTTACCTTATAATTTTTTCATTATTTAACATTCTAATTAAATCTAAAGTTGTCGGTTTATCAACATCAGCATAATGCCAATCTTTTATTGAAAATACCTCATTCTTATGTTGTAGAACATATTTATTAAAATACCGAATACCCTTTTCTTGAAGGTATGCTTGGACACAGAAATGATAATTTTCTTGAAGCCTTCTTGCTGTCATTTATGTATTAGAAATATATGTTAGAATAATATTATGGCACGAAACACCTCCCCATCTTCCCATAGTTAAATCATTTTGTATTTCCTTACTTATTATATATAATCCTGTTTTTTCTGTTTTCATGAGATAAACAAGGGCAAAACCATTATTATATTTACCCTTATTAAATTCTTTTATTTGTTGTTTACTAATCGTGGCTCCACAAAACTCATTCTCGATACCAAGTGGATAATATTCTTCCTTACGAGACTGATTTAATTGTTCCAGGTCTTCGAGGTTAATTTTAAATGACCAATTATACCCTAAATCATTCATATCATACCCCCATTGTTCTATTCTCATACAAACGATACGCCCTTCTTTATAAAAATTTATTTTAATTCGAACTGTGAATTCTGTATGACCTGGAGATAATATCAACACTTCTGTATCTTTAGAATACACAGCCGTTTTATTTAAGTATATATATTGTGATAAATCGCTTAATCTCACCAAGTCATTCGCGTCAGTCGGGCTTGGATAATTTTTTAATTTATAAGCATTTTTCATGTTAATATTTTTGTTTATATTATATTTATATCGTTCAGCCTGTGCCTTTGTATAATAATTTGATAAATCAATATCCAGTTCTTGAGATACACCAAAGATAGAACCATCTTTACCAACATAAGTCATTTATATTAGATTAAAAATAATATCATAAAATTTTTTATTTTTGTTGAGTTGAAATAACACATATAGACATAATTGACCACAACACTTGGAATTTAATTCTTGGACTTGAAATGTTTGATAAACACCATTCTGTAAGAATTTTATGACTTCAACAGGTGGTGGAAGACCAAAACTATCAAAATAATATTTGTCTTGACTATTAAAAATACAAACCCAATGAGAACCGTTCCCATCATTATCTTCTAAGTTCATAATAATATTCTTTGTATGTTTCGACACATTTGTTAATTCATCTCTCATACAAATAACCACATTATGAATTTTTAATTTCTTACAATATTTGACAAGTTGTAAATTTGATGTTGTATTCTTTCCAAATTCTTTCAACCACTCATCAATGCTCATTTATTTATTAGAAAGATATAATCCATTACCTCTTTTCGTTAATTTTACACCTGCTTGTGCTATAGAAGAAAGCATATCTCCAACTAACAATCTCGCTTTATCAGGCAGACCTTCAAGTTTTTCAGCAAAATCTACAATTACACCACTTCCACTAATTTGTTTCTCCAACTCTTTGTTATGTCTTTCCAATTCTTTTTGAGCCTGGAGTTGAGCCTTCCTTTCGTTGGCAGTTTTGACCGCTGTTGAAATACCACCCGTCAATGCTGCAACCGCACTTAAACCAGCAAATAAAGGAATGAGAAATGGGAGAAATCCTCCACTCGTCTCTCTTATTGAATATTTTTTCAACATTGGTTTTGTCATTTTAATTTTAAGTGAGCCAGTGTCATTCAAGATTTTAACCTGTTCTCTTGTGAGCAAAACATCAATTCTTACTGCTCCTTTTCTCTGAATTGTATTAACGTTAATCGTACAAGGCTTTTGATTTTGAACACAAGATGATAGTTTATGAAGATTGATTTGATTAACATATACCCCAGTTGGTACTTTGCCACTCATTTATTTAACAAAAAATTATGTGAGACTAATCATCACACCATTATCTGTATTAATCTGCAATTGTTTCTTCCAAAAGCAAACAATATGTATCAACTTCTTCACTCTCTCCTCTTTCAATGTATAGGGAAGTATCCACTCGATTAGACTTTATAGTTTCTTTTTGAGCGCTCAGGTCAAACGTATAGATTGTATACAAACTTTTAAATGCTGTCATATCCAAAATAGGTTCTTTATTTCCATTACTTTCACACACCTTTTGGTAAGACTTGTATGCTTCAGCAAAATCATTTTTTCCCAATTAATTTCCAATCTATCTCGTGGATAAAATGTTCCATCTAGAGAAACGCGAAGTTGTTTCACCTTAGCATTATCACTCAATGCATTATTCTTATCAGTCGCAGTATCACCATCTGGCTTTTTAAAAAATCATCCACAGATATCGTGGCTTTCCTTCCAGAACACCCAAATTCCACGTGTAAGTAGTTTGATTGAGTTTAACGTGTTGACATCTTCTTTTGAGGTATGATACACCGAGTGGTTTCTTTGAGTTAAGTCTTCGATTCAACATCTCTTCTGTTTTAAGATTAGGAGTATATTCACTGATATACCAACTCATCTCCTCAATTACAAATTTATTCTGTTCACCAAAAGCACTACCAACACCAAAAAGCAATCTATTTTCATTATCATTCCTTTGTAGTTGAAATGTAATTTTAAGACCATACAGAACTTTATCATAATCACAAAATCCAAATATACCTTTAAGAGGAACTGCCACAGTAAAACTATTTTCTGCTTTTGTATCATCATTATACATTCCTTTCCTTTGAATATATCCAGGGTCTGTGTTTGTTCCCGTTGACATATCAGGAATAAAACCTTCGACAGACCCCTTTCCCATTCTATCACTGAATGTATAGAGTGTAAATTTCATCATTTCAGATACAGCAGAGACATAATCAACCGCTTCAACTTCTTGTGTTCCAATATACAATCGCACACTATCAAACATTTTCCAGAAGAAATCATTTACAAGTGTAGCGTTTGTGTTATTCCCAGCCTTAGTGAATTTAAATTTACACAACAAGAAACTTTCGGAGAGATTCAAATAGGTTTGTTGATTATTTATTTCAAAACTTTTTGTACCATTTGTATTCCAGTCTGTTCCAGTTATTGCATTTACCTTGAAGTAATCTTCTTTTTTAGTGGAGTTTGAGATAATAATAGTATCATCCAAATCATAGATACTATCAATTGCTTCCATACTTGTATTTATTTAGGAAAAAAGATGTTAAAACTTTTGAAACCCTGATCCAAGTATTTGAATTATTTTCTGTCGTTCTTGGGGGACAACTGAGTTTTACCTTTCTTAATTTCTTTTATTGCTTGTAATTTATGAGATTCTTTCTGAGCATCTTTTATACTCTTTACAGCACCTGCTACATTTCCCACAGCAGAAGCAGTTGAACCAATTAGGTCTTTATGTTTAAGAATAGTTGAACCAATACCCATGAGAGTATCAATTATCCCATCTCCTCTAAATTGATGTCCGACACCCCTTTGTCTCTTAGGTTTATAGTATCCTCTACCAAGATACATACCTTCACCCTTGTAGTACGGGAAAGGAACATCCCATCCCCTGTAATTATTTTATATTTTCCCAACTCGTGCTTCCTCACAATAACCATCGTATTTATTTATTGAAAAACTTCACGTAGGTGAATTCTGATGGATATAACTTCTCCATTAAAAGAAATCACCACGATTATCTTGGTCGGTTAACCTAAAATTTACTCTGTGTATGGTTTTTCCTGACACAGGTAGATAAACCAAATTTTTAGGCTCCATATTGAATTTATAACCAATTGGGGTTGAGTATGCGCTGAATGAAAATATTGTATTTTGTTTTTAATCCATCATTATAAGCACCATCAATCAAATCACAGTGAATTAACACCGAATTTATTCCTGAGGATATTTGAATGACATTATCACTGTAAAACGTCCCATTAGTTTCAATCTTTTTTGAGGAGAAACCTAATAACTCTCTAAATGAATTATCAATTGTGAAATCAACCTTGTAGTTATTTTTAACTTTAATCGTTGATTTTGAAGTATGTTTTTGAATGTTTATAACAATATTTTTTGGTTCATCACCCTGTTCTTTCATAAGACGAGCAATTTCGGAAGATATTTGAGAAATCTCGTATGCTCCGGGTGAGACTGTTATCGTTTTGTATCCACTTCCCGGATTATAACTAAACTTGTCATTTTTCTCGGTTATATTAAATAAGGTATTATAAGTCTCCATGGACAATAAAGATGCCTCATATTCTTTTGTTGTGTCAAGTTGTAGTGGGTATGGGAATGAAGATGTGTGGTCGCTTGTTGTGAAATTAAAACTCAGGATTGTGCTTCTCATCTTATTTAATATGAGATAAAATGTCTTTATCTTGAGATTTATTAATTATTTTCATGTTCATCAACTGGTCTAAAATGGCTGATGCTTCATTAAAACAATTGTTATTTCCAGCCTTCTTACTGCCGAACAACAATAACAGTCTATTAACTAATTGCGATGGGTCATTTGGAAGAAAACTAATACCTGAACCAAGGATACTTAAAGCCTGAATAATGTGTTTCTCCTTCTCATTCTTCCTACTTTTACCAGAAAGAATAACCTTATAATTTAGAGTGTTCAGCAAATCAATATATACTCTATCATCATTATTTTCCATATCCAATGGTTTATCAATATACTTTGATTCATCCCTCACAGTTGAACCTTGTCTTCCATCTTTTGTGAGAAGAAACATTAATCTCGGAGTTAGTTTAACAGGGGGTTGAGCAGAACTTAAGAACCTTAATTCATCATTAAATATCAATACCTTTTCTTGAACAAGATGAAATATTGCTGGTTGTTCTGTTGGAATGAGTCCTGCTTTGGTTTTTGAATCCACTGAATATTCATTGTTTTGAACAGCATTCACAATATAATCAGGGGGTTGATTAATCTCTTCCAGTTGTTGAAATAAACCTTCATCATCATATTCTAATTCTCCTAAATGCTCTAATTCTTCCTCCGTCATTTGACTGAAATCTTTTAACATTTGAAGCTTTCTAGGAGTATATTCTACTGTGGGAACTGTGGAAACATCTTTCATTTTTCTTGGGAAGTTTTTAAAAGTGGTTTAAAAAATTTCTCTTGTTTTTCAAATGCTTCTTCGCCCGTTAGTTTCTGTCTGCGTTTCTTCTTTATGTCTTCCTGTTGTTTTACAACTTTTGAAACCAACTCTTGATGTTCCTTAAATCTTCTTGCTCTTTCTTTTGTATCCATTTATTTATTGTAAAATATCATTTAATGAATTGTAAAGATCAACAGGGAAATTTTCCTTTTCTTCATCATTCAAGTAGATGTGTTCAAATAAATCCTTTTCTTTAAATATTTCATCAAATTCTTTATTAACATTAATGCGAGTTGTAATTTCTTCTTCACTAATCCTTGCATCTCTGCTTTTCATACGTTTGTGTTGAGTTTCTTCATCAACATCAAAACCGAATGATAAAATCTTCACTCCGCTCAGATATTTAATAATTTGTCTCGTTCCTTCTGGATTAGTTTCTAATATCCCAACACCACCAGATTTTAGTTTCTTTAACTCACTCTTACAATGTGAATATTTTGTTGTACCAAGAGAAACCTCCTCAAATATTTGTCCTTCATTCCTCAATCGCATATGTTCCTCCACTGAAATATAGTGATAATCTTCACCTTTTACTTCTCCAGGTCTTATTGCTCTAGTTGTTGTTGATACAATGCGTATCACGGGGTGTTTTTAAGTAAATTTACAATATTCTCATTTGTACTACACAAGAACCTTGATTTATGAAAGTTTTTCCAGAAGCAGATTTACCCACAAGATTTATAATAATAGTTGTCATTTATATATGTAATTGTTTATAAAACAAAAAATATATCCCTTAATATCTCATCTTGTTTCACAACAATATATTTATATTTTTCAGTCGTGTGCTTCATATAATCCTCAAATTTCTTTTTACTACATAATGTAGAACAATTATCTCTCCAAAAATTATTGATATCTATTGAATTTAACTTGAATAAAATAAAAGTATTAGCATTGTTTCTGATGGAGCAGCGAGGAAGTTGAAAGTACGATTGACTAAGATAAATACAATTACAAGAAGAATGTCTCCCTCTTGTGTAGTAGCTGTCCATTACCGTTTGGTTTCTCTCATTAACACAATCATCAAAGATAACGAGGTTCTTTTTTGATTTATCCAAATCTTGGGGAGGCGGTATATCATCCGTATTATCACTAAGAATACAAGTTATAAGATTTGATTTCTTTTTACATCTCTGTGTATCACAAAATAGTTGAATTATATCTTCAATGTTATAATCATTTAGGTTTTTTTGACGTTTAAATAAACCTATTATATCTTCTTTTGAAGACCAGCATTAAAACCTTGTGAGAGTAGTTGATACTCTGGTTGAAAACTTCGACTTTGTGAAAATTATTAAATTATCATAATCTAAAAAGTTGGGAGTGAGGAGCATTTTTAAAAGTAAGCAGGTTTTTCCACATCCACTTGAACCAACTATGAGACATCTTAATGAATTTGGGAGATTTTTATGGTTGTTAAATTTTATCTTATTTTCCCAAATAGGTAAAAAATCATTCATTTATATATTTGAAAAACAGGTTATTTAATTTATTATTAGCTTTTTTAGAAACTCTATATTTTATCCTAAGTTCAGGTTTAATTTCAAGATAATCCATTATTTTATTTATACAATATCTTGTGTTGATATTTCCCTGAAAATTACATCCATGAATAATATACAACAACAATCCTTTGAACATTTCTCTTATACGTTCAGTTTCTTCCCTTGTAAGGAAAGGTGTGTTATCATCCTCATACTTTAAATTCATTTCTCTAATCAATCTTGTAAAGTAATTCATTTTTGGTGTAAATCTAAAAGAATTATTTTCCTTTTTATATTTTTTATTATCATTAATTAGAAGATAATCACAGAATATACATTGTTTATAGGCTTTTGACTCTGTGTTTAATCCCCGTCTTTCACACGCAGGACAATTCTCAAATTTGTCATATGGAGAATAAGGAAAGTCTAGCATATTTATAAAGTAAAACTTTACTTAAACTGAAATTCATCTATACTTTCAGTTGTATATGACCATCGATATCGATATACTTTTTTTCATTATCAGATTCAACGACAACATTTTTTATATTAAAGGTAATTTTAAAATTATCGTTAACTACTATTGAACGAAATGTCATTTCACCTGATATATTAACATCCTTTATTTCATCAAGATTTACATCTTTAGGGTTGTTGAAAAAAATACAAATTTCTCCTTGCATATTACAGATGGTCTTATCTTTTCTTTCTAAAGCTTCATCCATAAGGTTTTTGTTCTTTGATACTTTTTCTTGTTTCATTGCTTTTTCTAGTTTTGAATATATTACTAGAAGGAGAGGAGAAACTTTTGTTAGAGATACTTTAATTGATGTTCTACCAGGTATACTAAAAGCCCTTCCACTGAAGGAAATTGAAGAACTCATATTATTTACCATAATAGTTTTTATCCAATAGTTGTTATATTTATCTTTGTTCAATTTTACATCCTTGACATATTTCTCAGTATCTTTAACAGATGAAGAGATTGATTGAAACTTGTCTTTTGTGTCTTGAAACATTGTATTTATTAAGTGAAAAAGTTGGAGGATAAAATGTTTTTAAGCACAGATTCACCTATAAATTAAACGAAATTTTCATCAAGAAAATTTTAGTTTAAGCAAAGTTTTATTCTATAAATATGGTGAATACAACGTACTGCGATGTTTGTAATCACGAATATAAACATTATAGAAAACACCTCCAAACCAACAAACACACATTTAATCTATTTCATCAAATATCTCCTCTTGAGTTGGAAAGAAAACATTGTGATATCTGTTCAAAGGATGTTTTGAAGAGTAGTTATAATCAACATCTTCAATCACAAAAACACAAGAAAAATGAGTTTAAAGTAAAGGGAGACTATTATATTAAAAACACTGATGAGGCATTTAAAGGGCATATAAAAATAAGGATTTTTCAATTTGGAGAACCCGGTCCATCATCAATAGCTGAATCAATTGAAATATTGAAACCCGATGTTGAAAAATTTATTAAAAAGACATTAAAAGAAATGAAAACTTTAAAGTTTTATATGGGAGTGAAAATGAATATGAAAAGACAAGATGAAGAACAAACTCCTTATATGAGAACAGATCTTCATTTTATTACATCATTTCAAGATTTTTTGAATAGTGGGGTTTATGAAGAACTATCAAGACAAGAGGAGGATGTTGATAATACAGTGGTAGGAAGTGGATTCAATATTAAAAAAATCATCTTTTTAGATATAAACATTCTAAAATCAAACCCTCTTAAAGCTTCTTCTTATATTGAATTACCAAAAGAAATAAAACTAAAGAAGGCAGTTGTTAATATTAAGAACAATGATAATAAATGTTTTCTCTGGTCTGTTCTTGCTCACTTACATCCACCAAAATGTAATTCAGAAAGAGTAAAACAATATATGAAATATGAGAATACCTTGGACATTAAAGATTTTAAATTCCCAATGCCATTAACAGATATTCCTAAATTTGAGAAAAGAATAATCTTTCTATTAATGTATATGGATTAACGGATACAAACAAAGTTCAAATATTAAAAATTTCAAACAACTATAAAAATGAAGAAACACACATTGACCTTTTATATTTTAGTGTTGGAAAGAATTCACATTACACATACATCAATAATTTATCAAGATCAATCTCTTCTCAGGTATTCAGAACAGCAAACAAAATATATCCTTGTAAGCGATGTCTTAATTCATTTCATACAAAAGAACGATTAGAACAACATTCAAAATATTGTAGTAATCATAAATCAGCTGTAATTACAATGCCTAAACCTGGTGAAAAGATTTATTTTGAAGATTATAATAAATCTATCATGCACCCATTTGTGATATACGCTGATTTTGAATGTATCCTTAAAAAGATAAATACTGCTTCTCCTAATCCAAAAGAACCATATACAAATAAATATCAAAAACATATTCCTTGTGGTTTCTGTTATTATATCAAATCATCTGTTGGAGAAAAGTATAACAAACTTGAACATTATCGTGGAAAAAATG
>NW_028223207.1:0-7500 GCF_056783735.1 Eptatretus burgeri
CCGTGCACCCGTCCACAGCACTCCTCCCCTCAACCTCGCAAAGCACGACCGAACTCACCTGGTCGTGACTCGCCTCAAGGGGGCATACTCCCTCCCGTCGTTCCTGGAGGAGGTCATCCAGCTGCTCGCACTGGGTCTCTACCCAGTCCACCAGCTCACCCCATTGTCCTCCACTACCTCTGTGTGTGTGTGTGCGTCACTTACCCCGTCTTCCTCGTGTAGTCTTTCCTCTATTTTTTCTATCTCCCGTGTCTCTGACAACTCTTCACCCTTTACCTCCCTTGTCTCAACTATTATTTCCTTTGTCACGGCCTTCATGCCCGCCTGCAGGCATCGGCCCATGTTCTGCGTCTCACCCCGGAACTTTTTCATCTCTTCCCTCATTTGCTGTGTATTCGCATCCATCGTCGTTTTCACTTCATTTGTATTCGTATCCATCTTTTCACCCAGTTTTTGTGTATACGCATCCATCGTCGTTTTCACTTCATTCATTTGCTTGTTCATGTCTTTCATTTCGTTTCTCATATTCGCATCCATTTTTTCGATCATTTTCGCATTCATCTTTTCGTTCATTGCCGCCAGCATGGCGCATAGCTGGGCCATGTCGGATGCACTCAGGTGAGCCGTTTCGGCAGGGATCGGGGAAGGGTTTTGGTGGAGAGGGGGGGGAAAGGTGTCATACACTGCGGCCGCTGCCGCACCCATTTCGGGCTCTGGGTTCAGTTGGGCGAGTCCGTGTTCCTGCACAATCAACATTTCCTGCTCGGGGATTCCATCCTGGACCATGGATTCTACATTACTACACATATACATTTCTAATACCCCCGGCTCCCGCTCGCCTTGAGACGCCATCTTGCTTCTCGTGAAGGGTTAATTTAACTCGCTCGTAATTTGGAGGGAATCGGGGGTCGCTTCTCTCACCCCTGGACCGATTCCCGTGAATTTAATTGGAGACAGGAGAGCCCGTTGTCCCGTTCTCCGATACCAGTGCCGTAAGGAGGGCGATGAATTTGTATCCCACTCCTGACACCAGTGTTGCGGTCTTCGCGCCCGCCGGCGTGCGACGGCCACGTAACTCGAATCGCGGCACGTCGCCCACCGGACGGACAATCCAGTCGTGACCCTCTCGGACTAACGCCGGGAACCAGTCACGGGTGGACCTTTCGGTCTCACCGCGATCGAGCCAATCAGCCCCCGCGTGGGATAGGGTTGCTCGCCAAATTCGAACTACCTAAGTACCCACGCGGAGGGTAGACCGGGCGATCGCACCTCGCCGCAGGTCGACTTCGGACACGGGCCACTTAAGCGACCCGTTCCGTACTATCAGAATAACCGAGCGGTGTTATCGTCGACCTCGTCGGTTCGATTAATTATCGGGCGTATTCAGCCCACTACCAACCCTTTACGTGAAGCAAGATGGGGATTCAAAGAAAGAAATGACGAAGCGAAGCGGGAAACAGTTCAACAATAAAGCACATTTATTCGCGACGAACGGAAAGCACACAAATACAATTCCACCAAATGCACACAAAAAAAAAGAAAACACAATTCCATTTACACAAAAAGCAAACATAAAAGTGAAAACACAGTGCAGAGCTAATACCGACTACCGAGCACACGGCAACACTTATACAATTCTACTTCACAGACGGCGCCGACAACACATACCCAAAACCAAGGAAAAGAAATCCCCCAAGAATGAGGCAGGCCTGAGGCCGAGACCGGGTCGGGCCTACCCGTCTGGTGATGAGACGCGGAGCGGCGATGGCCCCGCAACCCGCGGGCCTCGTGGACAGTGCCTGGCTGGGGGTGGGAACGGGGCCCCCTTGGTCGCACTATCTCAGCGCGGGGGGAAACAGGAGGGGGTTGCTGATGCTCGGGGTATAGAGGATCTTTATTATGTGCGACGAGCGTCTCCACCTCGGCCAGGTCGCGCTGTCGGCCTCCCTCGGGTGCAGCTCCCTGCACGACGCGAGCACCCCCTCGTCTGGTGTCGCCGCCTTTCCACAGCTCGTCCCCTCCGTTCCGACTCCAACGCACACGACGAGCAGCTCCACCGCCCGCGAAGTCTTGACCCTCTGCTTCCGACTCTCCTACTTCTTGACTCTCCGACCGACGCTGACTGACGAACACGGTCCTTTTATCCCCCCCGTAACTTCGCCTTTGACCCCCTCCCTTTGACCTTTCACCTCGCTCCCCATTGGCCCGAGAAAAAGTGGGCGTGAAGGCTTTTTGATCCACAAATTTGCATATATCGATCGTTCTGGAGGCGGGGCCAAATCGCCCCTCGCTCACCGATTGGACGGCAAAAAGTGGGCGTGTGTCGTTTTTGATCCGTTTTTGAAGCAGAAAATCCGTGATTTTGTACACGCTGTTCGACGCGCGTTCTGCATGAGTCCAACACCGGTACCCACAGCGGGGCAAGAACGGTGGCGATGCTACGGTTGTGAGGTGTGCGTGAAGGTCGTGGCGGTTGTGGTGAAGCGGTGGTTGTGGTCGGTGGTTGATGTTGTGGTTGTGATCATGGCGGTTGGTCCAAAATAAAGATAGTAAAAGAAAAACGGCTATCCTGAAGAGTCGCAGCACGTATAAATGACATGTATTCCCACTAGACAACGGGTTTGGGCCTAACTACACATGCACTTACCGAGATACCTCACCTAAGGGACCTGAATGGTGGTTTGCGAATCTGGTGACCACAACAATATATATATATATATATATATATATATATATATATATATATATATATATATATATATATATATATATATATATATATATATATATATATATATATGTATATATATATATATATATATATAATGCAGTTCGGAGGGGAGAAGTTAAGAGTGAAGAGTTGGGACGAGCCAAGAGAGGAGACGGAGAGGGCGATTTGACGGAGCTGTGGAGAGGTGGCAGCGGCGAAGGCGGACGAGGGGGTGCTCGCGTCGGTGTCGGGAGCTGCGGAGGGAGAGGCCGACGACGTGACCGAGGTCGAGGTGGAGACGCTCGTCGCGGGACCCGAGCAGGGTGATATCCTCCTTCCCCCGAGCATCAGCAACCCCCTCCTGTTTCCCCCCGCGCTGAGATAGTGCGACAAGGGGGCCCCTTTCCCACCCCCTACCAGACACTGTCCGCGAGGCCCGCGGAGTTGAAGCGCCACCGCCACTTTGCGTCTCATCATCAGACGGGAAGGCCCGACACGGTCTCGGCCCCAGGCCCGCCTACCCCCCTCATCCTGGAGGGTGGTTCTTTTTCTTTTTCTTTGGGTATGTGTTGTCGGCGCCGTCTGTGAAGTAAAATTGTATAAGTGTTGCCGTGTGCTCGGTAGTCGGAT
Source organism: Eptatretus burgeri (assembly GCF_056783735.1). NCBI lineage: Eukaryota > Metazoa > Chordata > Myxini > Myxiniformes > Myxinidae > Eptatretus > Eptatretus burgeri. The sequence goes on from NW_028223207.1 coordinate 3,341, forward strand.
AGCTCTGCATTGTCTTCTTCTTTTATATTTGCTTTTTGTGTAATATTGCATTGTCTTCTTCTTTTACATGTGCTTTTGGTGGAATTGTATATGTGTGCTTTCCGTTCATCGTGAAATAAATGTGAATTATGTTGAACTGTTTTCCCGCTTCGCTTCGTCTTTTCTTTCATTGAATCTCCATCTTGCTTCACGTAAAGGGTTGGTCGTGGGCTAAAACGCCCGATAATTAATCGAACCATCGAGGCCAACGAATAACACCGCTCGGTTATCCCGATAGGACGGAACGGGTCGCTTAAAGTGGCCCGTGTCCGAAGTCGACCTGCGGCGAGGTGCGATCGCCACACGGAGGTCTACCCTCCGTGTGGGTACTTAGGAAGGTCGAATTTGGCGAGCAACCCTATCCCACGCGGGGGCCAATTGGCACGATCGCGGTGAGACCGAAAGGTCCACCCGTGACTAGTTCCCGGCGTTAGTCCGAGAGGGTCACGACTGGATTGTCCGTCCGGTGGGCGACGTGCCGCGATTCGAGTTACGTGGCCGTCCGCACGCCGGCGGGCGCGAATCCGCAACAATATATATATATATATATATATATATATATATATATATATATATATATATATATATATATATATATATATATATATATATATATATATATATATATATATATTGTGGTGAATTGAAGGTCGTGACGTGCGATCACATGTTGCACGGCTCGAGCACGGAATAGATAAAGCTAAGGTTCCGCTCGGTCGGGGGGATTGTCCCAGGGGCATTGTCGTTTACGGCGGCGGTTCACTTGGTGCTCGTTGAATGGTGAGAATTGAGAGTATATCGGACTCCGGGCTTCTACTGATTTATTTTTGCGGTGATTAGTTGCACGTGTATACCTTACTGCTTATGTACTCCTTGCGGCGCCTGTATTCCCTGGTGTGCCCGTAGAAGCGGCATCAATCAAATGGAATAAAGCCTACACTCTGAAGGTTCTTCGCTCGTTTTCATTTCAATTTATTCCATTTGGTTTTCTCGGCTCTCTCAACCAACGATGGACAAGATCTACAAACCAGAGAGGTTCGACGCAGACCCAAACGCGACTGACAAAGAAATGAAATGGTCGCATTGGTTCCGTTCCTTCTCACACTATCTGACCATCATCGAAGAGGGAGCCGACAAATTGGCCGCCCTTGTGAATCATGTCTCGCCCAGCGTATACAGGCTCTTCTCGGAGTGTGACACCTACGAAGCAGCGATCGACGTGCTGCAGGCGCTCTACGTGAAGCGCAAGAACGAGGTATACATACGACATCTTCTCAACACACGCAAGCAAGCAGCCGGGGAGACAATCGATCAGTTCCTGCAAGCTCTGAAACAGCTGGGAAAAGACGGCAGCTTCCGGGCCGTAAACGCCGAGGAACACCGAAATGAAGCGACCCGGGAGGCATTTATCCAAGGACTCAGATCAGCCCACATACGGCAACGCTTACTAGAGAAAGCGCAACCCACTCTTGAAAAGGTAGTCGATCAGGCTCGAGCGATGGATACGGCTCAGCAGCAATCTGAGTCATTTGGGACACCGATGCTGCTAATGAACGCCGCTACGGTGGAAACTCAAGGAACCCCACAGACACAGACACAGCCTGACACAGGGGATGGAGAAAAACCCGAGGAGTCGGATACCCAGAACTCGTCAAACTCCTCAGCAACTACTCCGGTTGGTAAATGCTTCTTTTGTGGGTACAAAAGACACCCCTGCCACAAATGCCTTGCCAGAGATGCCACATGCATGAATTGTGACAAGAAAGGGCATTATGCCAGGGTATGTAAATCTACTCTTAGGAGAAATAAACCCACTTCTGCGGCTCTCTACTCACAAAAGAAACTAACTGCAGCCTCACCGGGAAATCTATCCAAGGCTATCATCAACTTTTGAATTAACGGGCATATGGCTGAGGCTCTGATTGATACCGGTAGCTCTGAAAGTTTCGTCAACAGCTCGCTAGTGAAGGGCAGGAAATGGAAGATCCACCCGACAGACAATACGGTATGCATGGCCGCCACATCACTACAGTCCCGCGTACGAGGGTACTGCAATGTTGAATTGGACGTAAAAGGGTACACGCATCGGGATGTAAGGGTACTGGTGCTTCGTGATTTATGCACAAACGTAATTCTGGGTCATAATGTCCTCAAGCAGCACACGAGCGTCGAAATACCCTTTGGAGGAAGCAAACCTCGTCTAATTTTAAATGCTTTGACCACCGCAGAGGTAACGTCCCCCCAGCTGTTTGCTAACTTGTCGCCGGTCTGTAAACCGATAGCGATCAAATCGCGGCGTTATACCACTGCTGATATGAACTTCATCACTTCAGAGACCAAGCGATTACTGGAAGAAGGAATTATAGAACCGAGCGATTCGCCATGGCGCGCACAGGTGTTGGTCACCGCCAATCAGAATCATAAGAAACGAATGGTTGTCGATTATTCCCAAACGGTCAATCGTTTCACCCAACTCGATGCCTACCCTTTGCCGCGCATAGACGAGATGGTCGAACGCGTGGCCAATTATAAGATATTCAGCACCATCGATTTGCAAAGCGCCTATCATCAAATTCCCATCCAAGAGGAAGACAAACCGTACACCGCATTCCAGGCAGGTAGACGCCTCTACCAATTCAGGAGGATTCCGTTCGGTGTCACGAATGGAGTAGCTTGCTTCCAACGGGTTATGGACGACATCATCTCAGATGAAAACCTCAAAGACACTTTTGTTTACGTGGACAATGTCACAGTGTGCGGTAGGGATCAGGGGGAACATGACATGAATCTGGACAGATTATTGAGCATTGCTAGAAAATATAATCTGACCCTCAACTACGAGAAATGCGTATTCTCGGCAAGGTCAATTGACCTTCTCGGCTACACGATAGCCGACGGCACGATTAAGCCTGATCCTGAACGATTGCTCCCACTTCGTGAGCTACCCCCACCTCAGGACCTGCAGACAATGCGCCGGGTGATCGGCATGTTCGCTTACTATGCAAGATGGATTTCCCAATACTCTGAGAAAATACATCCCCTAGTGCATTGCAAAAACTTTCCACCAGATGCCGCTGTTGTAACAGCTTTCCACAGCCTCAAAGATGATATCAGTAATTCCGTGGTATTATCGATCGATAGCTCGGTGCCCTTCGTGGTGGAAACAGATGCTTCTGATCACGCGATAGCTGCTACGCTTAATCAGTCTGGGCGGCCCGTCGCGTTCTTCTCGAGAACTCTCTCTGGAAGCGAGCAGAGACACTCGGCAATAGAGAAGGAAGCGTACGCCATCGTCGAAGCCCTGCGTAAATGGAGACACTATTTACTGGGAAACCATTTCACGCTCGTTAAGGACCAACGATCCGTGGCATTCATGTTTGATGGGAAAAATAACGGGAAAATTAAGAATGAAAAAATTATGAGATGGCGGATAGACCGAGCCTGCTATAGTTACGACATAGTCGACCGGCCCGGGAGGGAAAACCCTGCTGCAGACACCTTCTCTCGGGTCTACTGTTCGGCGACAATCAGTCGGGCTTTGCAAGACCTCCATGTGTCTCTGTGCCACCCGGGGGTAACCAGAATGGCACATTTCGTGCGCAGACAAAACCTTCCCTATTCTGTTGAAGATATTAAACAAATGAATGCTTCATGCCCTGTTTGTGCTGAACTAAAACCCAGATTCTATGGCGCGGCTTCTGGCAGATTGATCAAGGCCACTTCTCCCTTCGAGAGACTAAACATTGACTTCAAAGGGCCCCTGCCGACCGAGACAGACAACAGATACATATTCACTGTTGTTGATGAATATTCAAGGTTCCCTTTCGCATTTCCGTGCTCGGATATGTCCTCGGGCACTGTCGTGAAATGTCTGTCTGACCTCTTCGCTATGTTTGGGAGACCTTCGTACATACATTCAGACAGAGGGCCGTGTTTCATGTCGGCCGGGCTAAAACAATTCCTATTAGAGCACGGCATAGCAACTAGTCGAACGACGGGTTACAACCCACAGGGTAATGGGCAGGTGGAACGATATAATGGAGTTATTTCGAAAGCCGTAACTCTGGCGCTGAAATCGAGAGGACTGGGGCCCGAGCAGTGGGAGGTTACCCTTCTCGACG
>NW_028223208.1:0-10000 GCF_056783735.1 Eptatretus burgeri
CCGGCATAAAACCTGTGCCAAATTAGTATGCGGATCATAACGGATGATCCGCTGTGGCGACCCCTAACGGGAGCAGCCGAAAGACGAACAACAACATATATTTTTTTATTTATATATATATATATATATTTATATACATACACTGTATACCTTTACATTGTGTGTATATATGTATATTTATACTATATGTATGTATATATATATATATATATATATATATATGTATATATACTGTATATTTATACTATATGTATGTATATATATACTATATATATAGTTATATATATGTATATGTATATATATGTATATGTATATATATGTATATATATATATGTATATATATATATATATATGTATGTATATATGTATATATATATATATATATATATATATATATATATATATATATATATATATATATATATATATATATATATATATATATATATATATATATATATATATATATATATATATACATATATATATCTACTATATAAATGGCAGTCCTTCTGTCTGTTTGTCTGTCTGTCTGTTTGTTTGTAACCAATAAGCTCCGAGACCAGTGAACCGATCTTGATGAAACTTTACACACATGTAGACCTCATATTCAGCTCCAGGATGCGCAAAGTGGCTTTCCATAAAAATGAAAAAAATATGTATAAATTTTTTTTCCAGAAAAAAAGGCTTTCGAATAGTGTGCCGGCGTATTAATCGTAACAAAAGGCTTCATGTTTAAAAACCCTAGGGTTTTTTTGAAATACAAAATGTTCGTATTCGTTGACTTTTTAAACATACACATTCTCCTCCTGTTATTTGAATTCTCGAACTCCACGCGCACGGCAACAGCTAACTGCTGATAGATCTGCTCATGAAAGAGCCAGGCAAGCGGAGTCGGCTGTAAAGAGAGAGAGAGAGTGTCGCCTAACTGCAAATAGAGCGTCACACTGACGGGCGAGAGAAGCACAAAACTCACGTTCCAGCTTTCTTGGTCCCGGTTTTGGCAGGACATCAAGGACAGTTTCTACTGCTGCTAGAAACATTGAGTGGCTCAAGGCCGCCTTCAACTATGACCTCTCTTAGCATTACGGCAGCATAAAGCTTTCCTTCCATAAATCTGAGGAATAAAAGAAGCCTTCCTAATTTTCTCCATACAACTACTGGCTCAGTCTAACTAGCGTGAGGAAAATAGGGCAAATTTCCCGGGTATTACCGGGTACTTCAGCTGGTCTACTATATAAATGGCAGTCCTTCTGTCTGTCTGTCTGTTTGTTTGTAACCAATAAGCTCCTAGACCAGTGAACCGATCTTGATGAAACTTTACACACATATAGAACTAACATTCCTCTCCAGGATGCGCTAAGTGGCTTTCCATAAAAATGAAAAAAATATATGTATAAAAAAAGTTTCCATTAAAAAAAAGGCTTTCGAATAGTGCGCCGGCGTATTAATCGTAATAAAAGGCTTCATGGTTAAAAACGCTAGGGTTTTTTGAAATACAAAATGTTCGTATTCGTTGACTTTTTATACATACACATTCTCCTCCTGTTATAACAGCTTTGAAACCCGAAACATTATGCCACTGCGAAAGCGAACAAATTTGAATTCTCGAACTGCACGCGCATGGCAACAGCGACAGAGGCGTTCAGAGGTATGCCGTTTCATAATACACGTCTCCCAATTCTTACTTCAAGAACGGTTATAATTTTGACGTTATCAGGATAACAGATGTATAAAAATCAAATACGCTGGGCCAGGCTGGGTTATGCCCGATGTATAAATTAAGTCACAAATGATGACATAAAACCAGCCTCACATTGTTGAGGCGTTACGGTTTTTTATCTGATGCGGCGATAAATCTTAACATTTTTGAACTAGAGTCTTCTGCATATAAAACATGGCAGGGAAAATATAATATTATAGTGGTGATGAAAAAAAAATAATGGTGGCAGCCTCTACAATTTCACAATTAACTTTAACATGTACTCCTTCAGATCCACCTTCATACATACGGATATCCCTAATAGTGTATATATATATATATATATATATATATATATATATATATATATATATATATATATATATATATATATATATATATATATATATAGTTACGGTTGTGGAAATTCACAGAACACCATTCAGGTTTCCTAGAGATCAGTTATGTCGGTAAGTGTGTGTTCCAGGTTAGATTTCCCCACCAATTTCTAACGGGCTGTGCATCTTTGAGTGAGCCGTTATTCTTTTGCTATCTTTATTTTAAAGCGAACAACATCTCCTCACCATCATCTCCACAAAGAACGCCATCTTTTCGCCAGCAACGGCATCCAAAAACGAACAACATCTCCGCCGACAAACACGACGACTTCCTCGTTGGAGTAAAATCCGGTGATTACTACCACGTCCGCATTTGACGGTGATGTGGATTTCTACCCTCGAACCGCGTCGTGATCGAAAGGATTCTTTTGATTGTTGAGGGATCTTGACCTCCTCGAGGATTCAACGTCTAGCCGACTCAGTGTTGCATGTATCGGGATAAAATAAACCACAGAAGTCCAGTAATAATCAATGTCCACAATGAGTTCTTTCTTCTGTACCATTTATTTGCTGTCCCTCAGATCATCTCCCCCTCCCCATATATCCATTCCATTTTATAAGCAGAGAGGCCTTTGATCGCAAGAACAGAATGCACAGCTTATCAGCCCGGTCACCTTGTACTTTCAGAAACCCAAGCAATGTCCAAAGTGTCAAAGAAAGACAAGATTATAAATAGGTGGTAGGCCTTAACAACTAAATAGTAGAACAGTAGAGGAAAAACGCAAACACTTTGACCTACTCAGACTGAGGCAAAGGTTTCTTGTCTAGAGAGTAATAATTTCCCCAACACTCCCCCCTTGTTGCCTAAAAGGCAACACTAGTTAAGTTTAATGATATATATTTTCTCTTCACTTGGAAATACATTCTCTGTTGCGTTTGAGTGTGCCCATTTTCTTGGGTAGTCACATCCCCCCTTTTCCCCATCGTAGAGCTCAGTCCCTTAGCCTTTCCTGTCCCGCAAGCCAGGTGGCTTCATGTGGTTGTACAGCTTCGGACCTGGTTGAGGTTCCGGTAGGCCTCTAGGCCGATAGAAGATAAGGCTATCCGTTGGGCTGCACAGCTGATTTTCGACAACCTATTTCGGGAACAAAGCAGATGAGCAAGAGTGGATTGACAATTCCCGTGAATATTGAACACATTCATTTGCGCTACTTATGGATTTCGAAGTTCAGGTTCTATCTCAAAAGAGTCGTAGGACTCAGTCTCAAAACCAGGGTATGAGGGTGGTGCTTGGGCCACCATCACCTTTTTAGCAGTATTCCTCTTTAGACAAGAAACAATCAATGCCGGCATTGTAATTGTTGCACATCTAACAAGCACCACTACAATGATGATCCACAATAACCCAACGGAAATCCAATGCAATAGGGTAGTTCCCCAGCCTCCAAAAATCCCTTCAAACCAGGAATAAAGCCCATCTTTCGTAAAATAATTGTGATACTTGGCTCCTTCTTGTTTAATCTTGTCAGCTATGTTTGTGATTTTCTCCGAGTTATCAGGGATATAAGTACAACACTCAGAGTTAATTACAGCACACGTTCCTCCTTGAGCCGCGAGAATGAGGTCGAGCGCAACTCGGTTTTGCATTGAAACTGCACGTAGGGCGACGACCTCCGAGTTGATATCAATCATGCCTAGAGCAGTTTTATTTGCCAATAATTCAAGCGAAGCAGCCAACTCTGCCAATCCCACAGACGTTTGTCCAACACCGTAGTGAGGGATTAAAATCATGAAGAACAGTTCAGTTGACGTGAAACCCCGTTTATCCCGTTTCAAATGCTCAAAAGGTGACTTAGATAACAGGCGCATATGTGGCAAAATATATGACAAGAAACAAGATCCACTCCAATTAACTGGAAGCCATGGGTATGCTCGATTTCCACACACGAAATAGGTATTATTTAAAGCGACTTGTGGTCCCATCGTGTGATTTTCATAAACATAATTACTGCATTCAGAATTCCCTAATCTTCTTTCTCCCCATGCCTCTTGTACCAAGCATAGTTCGGGTTTTTCTGTTGCCCGTTCAACCATAAAATGTGGAGGCATCTTACTTAAATTAAAATTTGGCCAAAACCAGTTACTGAAATTTCGTTGTCGGAGGCAATTTCCATTTCCATTGGTAACGATGTGGTCGTTAAGGTTATTATCTTGTTTATCCCAGTTTCTTTCCTTTGCCCAGTACCCACACCATTCACTCAGATTAAATGGTATAGCCAGAAGCGGTATCTCAGTAACTGCTGAATGAGGTATCTTAGTACAAACCTAGCAATTGGTTTTATTAAAAGCTTTCGCGTGTTTACGAGAAAGAGCCAGATAAGTGTTTATTCCATGTGGTGAACCCACTTTGCTCGTTAAGCTTCTTCGGTCTCTGAATGCCCTAGGCTTAGTTTGGTGGGTAGTCTGACAGGCCCATCTCCAAAGAACATGCAAATAACGTTGATCACAGACAGTACTTATCGGTTTAACAGACCAAGTACACATTGCACCACTTGCATTTAGTAGTACAAATAATCCTGCAATGGAAAGAATCATTAAAGTTATCAGGAAGCAATGTTCTCCTCGGGTTCTTTTCTGCCGTGTGCCAGTTTGCAGTGTGTGGCATGGATCCATGTTGCTCTTCCTTTACACTTCACAGCTGTATGGGTAGTTAGCAGTATTTGAAATGGCCCACACCAACGTGCCTGAAGAGAGTTCTTCCGTTTGTAAATTTTCACATAAACAAAGTCTCCGGGTTGAAGTTGTGATGATCAGATGTGGCTGGTTCTGGCAGAGCTTGTTTCACCTGTGCATAAAAAGTTCTTACAGCATGATTCAGAGAGATACAGAACGTAAGCAACGTGTCGTCCATTTGCTGCACGTTCGTGTCTTTTATAGTCAAAGGAGGTGAGTTCGGTAATCTCATTGGTCTTCCCATCAGAATCTCATGCGGAGATAAGCCAGTGTTTCGATTTGCGGTAGATCTCATAGTCATGAGAGCAATTGGCAGAGCATCTGGCCATTTTAATCCAGTTTGTTCACAAATCTTGGCCAGTTTATTCTTTAGGAATCCATTTTGCCTCTCTACTGCCCCCGCAGATTGCGGACGATGCGGGCAGTCGAAATGTTGCTTGATTTGCAATATGCGACACAATTCTTTCACCACTTCGGCTGTGAAATGAGTACCTTGGTCACTGGAGATCCTACAAGGTATTCCAAACCTACAGATGAAATCCTTCATCAACAGTTTAACCACAGTAATGGCATCTGCTTTCCGACAAGGGTAAGCCTCAACCCATTTGGTGAACAAATCGACGATGACTAACGCAAATTCAAAACCGCAGCATTTTGGTAACTGGACAAAATCCATCTGGATATGAACAAAAGGTCCGAATGGAATTGGATGACCCCCTGGGGCCATCTCCACCCCCCTTGCTGGGTTATGTTTTTGGCAAATATGACATGTCTTACAATACTGTTCTGCAATTGGACTAAACCCCAGGGCAAACCACTGTCTCCCAATTGAAGCACTCATGCCGCCTTTGCTAGTATGCCCGGCCCCATGTGCCAATCGGGCGAGCCAAGGTAATAGAGCTCTTGGTGCCACCACACGACCATCAGATGATCTCCATAATTTGGATTCATTTTCGAATTCACATCCAGCCAGTATCCACAAATCTCGTTCTTTAGCACTGACAGCTGTCTGCATAGTGTTTATATCGTCAATGGTCGGTGTTGCCTCTTGTCTCAATACACATTGTGATATTAAAAGAGCTCTGGTGTGGGCAGCAGATTTTGCAGCTGCATCTGCCCTGGCATTTCCCCGTGAGACGTCATCAGATCTCCCAGTGTGGGCGTCACATTTTACCACTGCAATTTGGTGAGGCAGAAGTATTGCTTCCAGCAGATTCGCAATCCATGTTCCATTCCTCACCTGCGTACCTGATGATGTTATAAAACCCCTTTCGCGTCAGAGTGCTCCGAATTCGTGTACAGCACCAAAGGCATAGCCGGAGTCAGTGTAGATTGTCACTATTTGGCCTTTGGCTAAATGGCATGCACGAGTGAGGGCGAACAGTTCTGCCTGCTGCGCGGAACAGCTCTCAGCCAATCTCCCGCTTTCGATTACTTCGTGATCAGAGCAAACGGCGTAGCCTATTAATAAACATCCATCAGGTGCACGCGATGATGAGCCGTCGACATATAGAACCAATTCAGAATTTTGGATTGGTGTGTCTCTCAAGTCAGGACGGGGTTGACACGTGTGGGCGATTATCTCTTCACAATTGTGAGGATCACTATCTTGTACTCCTGGCAACAAACTAGCAGGATTCAGCGGTGCGCATCTCCTAATCGTAATGTTCGTGGGTGCTGTGAGTGAGAGTTCGTATGTTGTTGCTCTTGAAGCCGACAAATGTTGTGTTTTCGTTTTTAACAATACAGCTGTCACTGCATGCAGTACCAGGAGAATCAAAGTGTTTCCCGCGACGAGCGCTTCGGTCGCCTGCACCGCGAGCGAAGCGGCTGCTACTGCTTTGAGACAAGGGGGGAATCCTTACGCTACCGGATCCAATTTAGTACTATAATATGCAACAGGCCGTAATTTATTTCCGTGCTTCTGTGTCAGCACAGATTGTGCGAATCCCTGTCTCTCACATGCATACAAATGGAAAGGTTTTTCATAGTTTGGTAAACCCAGAGCGGGAGCCGAAGAAAGAGCCTGTTTTAACGTTACAAAAGCCTTGTCTGCATTTTGTGTCCATGCAAGTGGGCTGGGTGCGTTTGCCGAACCAATGTCCACCAGGGGGCGCACTAAGGCCGCATAATCTGGTATCCACTGTCTGCAATAGCCGCTCATTCCGAGGAAAGACCTCATCTGTTTAGCAGTAGTTGGCTTGGGCAGGTTTAATATTGCCGCTATACGTTCAGGGGAGATGCGTCTTGTGTCTCCCTTCAGAATATGCCCCAAATATTTCACTTCTTCTTGGCAAAATTGCAATTTAGCTCTCGATGCTTTGTGTCCTTTCCTGGCTAAGGCCCTCAACAATGTCAATGTATCTCGTTCGCATGTGTCTTTTGACGCTGAACAGATCAGCAGGTCGTCAACATATTGAATCAGTGTGGATCCACAAGGGAAAACTACATCATCCAAGTCGTCTTTGAGGGCCCTCGAGAATAATGTTGGACTTTCACAATACCCCTGGGGCAATACAGTCCAAGTGTATTGCTTTCCCTGGTAGGTGAATGCAAACAGAAACTGTACTTCTTGGGCTATTGGTATACTAAAAAAAGCTGAACAAAGATCCACAACACTAAAATAGGTAGTGTTACTTGGGATGCTTGATAGAATGGTCGTTGGATTTGCAATTACAGGAAAAGCTGGAATTACCGCATCATTCACTGCCCTCAAATCCTGTACGAATCTCCACGTTGGCTTCCCAGGTTTTCTCACAGGTAGGATCGGTGTATTACATTGACTAACAGTGGGAATAATTATCCCTTGTTTCAATAGCACTTCCACTACAGGAGCAATTCCTACCTCTGCTTCTGGAGACAAAGGGTATTGCGGTTTTCGAGGCAGTTTCTTTTTTGGATCTATAGTGATCTTGATTGGATTCATACTTTTAATTTGGCTGACATCGTTGGCATGTGTTGCCCACAGACAAGTCGGGACTTGTTCGAGTATTTCAGGTAATTTTCCTGACCCATTTAATTCTGAGAGATCGACCACCTCGAACACAGCTTTTGCTGATCCTTGACATTCTGTCCAACAGAATCCTCGTTCCCCAATCTTCCAAAGTCCGTTTACTTGGCTCGATTCCATCAAAGTCGCTTGTGATGCTTTTTTCAAAGAGGTTACCATGTGACCAATGTCCGTTTCTTGGTAACCTTCTGCAATCGCTAAAGTAACATGTGGTGTAACACTGGACGGTTGGTTCCACAATTTTAATTGTTCCTGCGTGAGATGCACCTCCAGGCCAATCCCTTGCTTCCCAATCCAAATTGTTCCCAACACTAAGTCAAAGGTCTGGTGTAATTTCGAGAGTGTTTCACTCGCATAGACGTTATCTTTTCCCTTGATGTTGCAATCTGCAATGCAATGTAGTCGAGTCTGTAAGTACCGTCTGTCCATGCCGTGTTTACTCACCCAATCGAGCACCTCGGGTACGTTTCTCTCCAAATGTGATAAATATTCCTGCAAATGGTTAAATGCTTCACAATTAATCACAGTCCATTGATATACAAGATTTTCTGTATTTTCCTGTAATAAATTCATCATAGTTATGTGTGATTCGTGAGGTATTTCTAAATATACACCATCAGGGGTACACTTAATTGAACAATTCAGCTTGCATAACAGATCTCTCCCCAACAGATTAATTGGTATATCAGTTGCCATCAAAAATGCATGGTTTGCAGACAATGGTCCAATTTCCACCCGGAGCTGCTCTGTCAGTGGAATCGTACTAGCAACTCCTGACATTCCCACTACTTTTACTCGTTCTCGCGATAACGGGGCGTCTGGGAAATCACTCCTTCTGAGCGCAGATTTGGTCGCTCCTGTGTCGACTAAGAAAGGAATCTCTTGGCCTTCAATTTTCAAAGTCAATTTCGGTTCGTCACATGGTTTCAAAGTCAGGAAGGGTAACTCAGACGAAGTCGCTTCTTTTCTTTGTCATAAAACGAATGGGTTTTGGGTTTGAAATGAACCTTGAGATGGAGGAGGAAGAAATGAGGGTGGAGGAGGAGGGAACGAGGCTGGAGGAGGAGGAGGAGGGAATTCGGTTTGAGGTGCAGTGGGTTGAAATGAACCAGCTTGCTCAAACTGTGTTCCCCATCTTTCCTGTTGTCTATAATATGGATTTTCATTCACTGGAGGCGTGGAGTGTCTGCGTGTTTCATCTCTGTATTGCGCCGCTGGTCTCTGTTCTACCGGTTCATACGAACTATAAGTTCGACTGTTTCTACGATTTCGGAATTCGTTAGCCCAGTGTCCTTGTTTTCCGCATGTATAACAGAAATCTCTGCGCTGGTCTCTGTATTTTGGTCTCTGACGGTAATTGGTTTGCCCTCGGTTTTGTGCATTATATCTCACATTCTTTTCCCCGGGGCATTCACCTTGACCTTGAACCTGGGATAGCATTAATGTTGATTCGTTTTCCTCGTCAGAACGATGTTTCAACAATGAATTACAATGCGTTACATATTCCATCAAGTCTTTCACTTCCTTTAATTCCCAACCAATACATACTCGCTTTATCTCATTTTGTAATTTGGCCGTCAAACCATTAAGATAGACATGAGCAAATGGTACTCCCTCTTCTTTCAGTCCAGAGTGACATTGGTATACACCCCGAAAACGCTCTAAGAACTCCAATGGGTCCTTGCCAGCGCGTTGCCTGCACACCTGTATTTTTGCCCAGTCGGTCTTAAGTGTTACCACCTCTGTGACAGCGTCAATGAGGGTGTCAATATGTTCTTTGAGCTCCTCCCTGTCTCCAGGAGCTTCATCTGGCCATGCAGCGACCTGTTTCAATTGTCAGAGTAACCCCTCTGGTACCACTAATTTTAATAATATTTCCATGTCCATATATGTTGGCTGATGGCATGCCACCACCACGCGTAGTTCCGCCTGGAATTTTTTTGGGTTCTCTCGTATCTTCGGCATCTCATTTACGATGGCTCTTAATTCAGAGCCCCACGGACGATATATTGCTTGTACCTCCCTTGCACCCGGGTAATCTCGCAATGGAAACGCGCCAATGAGTGCCTCATCATCTCCGTCCTTCGCGGTCTCCGGCATTATTTTTTTTGATCGAGTTTGTATTTTACCCTTGTCAGCAAGAGGAACTTTATTTTTGCTTTGTGTTCTTGTTTCTTTCTTAATTACTCGCCTGGCTCCCCGTTGAGCCTCTCCTTG
>NW_028223208.1:12500-15792 GCF_056783735.1 Eptatretus burgeri
TTTGTCTTCCTGGCGATGGGCGTCCCACACCCATTGTGGGCGGAGCCACGCCCACTTGTAATTTTGTTTTTTTCATATTTTTTTTCTCCATTTTTTTATCGAAATTCCCACTCGAGAAATTGTGCGCATTGGCCATATGTACAACATATAAAAAATTCAGTTTGATTCGGTCAATTTTGAGGGAGAAGATAGGTTTTGAAGAAATGGGCGGTGACAGATAGTAGGGTAGCAGCTAAGATTGAGAGAAAAAAACTATGTAGTGAGACTGAGACTTTGCAATACAGTGAGACGTCTCATCAGAGGAAGTTTTGCACCAAAAGGTCATAATCTTTGACCTTTGACCTTTAAAGGCCACAAAGGTAAAATTTTCAAAGCTGTGGAAATCAAACCGGGTTTTCGACCTTCTTCGACGAACTAACTCCAATAAGCTATAGCACGTATCCTGTTTCCTTATTTTAATGTCCACAACATTGTTTTGTGACCTTTAAACGTTATGCAAAGGTCAAATTTTGAAAGTTGTTGAACGAAACCGGGTTTTCGACATTTTGCAGCAAATAACCTGTCACTCGTACCACATCATGTTGATCATTTTTATAACTTGGTCAAAATTATCACATTGTCTCATCCTTGACTTCTGAAACAATCTACATCGTCAAATACCGCTCGTGAGGCCCAAGTCACATTTGCCACGGCGGCCATGGGGTCTCCAAAATCTACGGCCACTTGCAATTATACGGCGGCCGCAGTATTTCCACGGTCACACAATGTAGCAGTCACATATGTTTTTATTTTTCGGGTAGCCACACAGCGTATTTTGAAATTCTGGAGACCGAAAACGTGGGGTTGCCGTACGGTCTTTGATTTGATGTCGCACGGTGACCCTAGGTTGTCCCTGTGGCGGCCATAGAATTTTTAAGGCAGACGCAAGGTAGCCTCAAGGTGCCCGCAAGGCAACCACAGGGGGACCGCAGGGGGCCCTAAGGCGAACGTGCGGCCAGACGGACGGTAACGAGTGGGTATTATATATATATATATATATATATATATATATATATATATATATATATATATATATATATATATATATATATATATATATACCAGTTCTTTTTTTTACTGAAATAAAAATATAAAAGTTCGGAACATACCAGTACGTGGTGCCCCCAGAATCCGAATTAAAATCATTCCAGGAGGCTGTTCAGATTGCAAAAAGTTCGATTCCCAAACTATTTTCCCAATAAGAAATAATGGAGTGAATTAATCTGTTCCTGCACCCCAAGAAAACCCACTTTCAAGACACTTTCAACTGAAATTACCCATGTTTAAGGTAAAATAAGATGAGTAAATGACCTTCGGTGGCGGTGTATTGCATTAAACTGGTACAATCACCAATCCAAAGGTTCACACAGGCTCGAGCTCCGGCCTGGGTTCCGATCGCTCGCGCACTCTGCGAGAGCGCTGCCCCCAGGGCAGCTCATCAACATGATGCCCCCAGTACCACAATCACTTTCATCAAACACATCGGGCTGAGGTAATCATGGATATTCCAAATTACAACCGGGTTTCTGTGAAATTAAATCCTTGCCCGACAGTCCGTCACACCACGTGATCGGATTGCTTTTTTGTTATTAATTAAAACACAAGATGAGTAAAAAAAAAAAAACACGCGGTAAAGTAGCGATCGACACACGAGAGATGCTTTCACGAGGACTTCTACCGACGAACTGAATGAACAAGGCGCGAAGATGCGGCTCGAACAGGTGGGGGAGACACGTGAACAAACATGAACGCTTCGTTGTGTTCGTTTTTTTTTAATGTGTTCGGTTTTTAGGGCAAAATTCATTTTTCATTGATAAGAGACTACGGCAGCCGCACGAATAACGCAAGTCCACCGTACGCCCTATGTACGGTCGACGTGGAACACAACTACGTCACAACCATGGCATGTCGAATTGCTACGGCGAACGCAGAAATGAAAAAAGTTATAACTCTGCGTTATAATTCCACGGCGACCCCTACGGCCTGTAAATGATAGCCAAAAGGCGTAGGGCCACCCTGGGGCCACCGCAGAAACTCTGTGGCCGCCGCACGTTTCTCCCAATTCAGAGGGCGTACGGCCGCCGTATCCTCGCCGTAGAGCAAATGTGACTTAGGCCTGAACCATTGTCGTCTTCAGACTTGTACTCTCTTCTTTTCTTTAAGCATTTTAAAGCCTTAACCTCCCATTTTGAGCTCTTCCAACCAGCACAAGAATAAAAGGATTTCCTTTTTTCTTATTCTTGCTTTCTGTCGTGGTATTTTTTTTTAACCACCTTTCGCTCGTTGATTTGTAATTGTCACTTGTTGTGTTGACATACCTTGTGATTGGGGTCGTTTATTAAAGAGGAATCTCAGGATTTTCTTCATGTGCTTCTCCTTTTGCAATGCTAATATCCCAGGGTGAGGATGGAGAGAAGGCTGTCCAGGAGGCACTTGCCAACCCCAGTGAGTACGTGCTGAAACCACAGCGAGAGGGAGGAGGTGGGTGGAGCAGAGATATTTTGCATAATTACCTCTGCCACCGAAGGTGAAGGAGGTTATGTTTTCACCCCTTTTTGTTTGTTTGTTTGAGTGCATGATATCTAAAAAAGTTGTGGATGGATCCGGATGAAATTTTGTGGATAGGTTGGGTGTGTGACAAGGACGAACTGATTAAATTTTGGTGAAGATCCGAATCAGGATCTGGATGCGAGAATTATTTAATTTTTGGAGTGATTCCTCACCATTGAGAGCTGGGGCCATAAAAGATATAGCACTGTATAGCATGATATTTAAAAAATGTGATGGGCCCGATATGTTCTCGTGGATCAAGCATGACGTGGTGGAGGTATACGTTCTACCAAGCGCCCTTCTAGTTTTCTTTACAAACCAGAGCAATCATTTTTGTTTATTTTTTTTACATATCTTAAAAGCTTAATGAGAAAGCCAAAAGACATCAGGTGGAATATTAACTTGTTTTTTCATTCATAAAATCTAGACTCATGGAAGTGAGGTAACAGTCAGAAAGCATTGATTTATTATATATGTGATCCAACAAAATCCAATAAAAATTTTTTTTTCTTTCCTTGTATCCTCTCCAGCTGTACACCTGAAACCACACGTTTCTCTACCTCTTCATCTTCCTGGTACTTTTCATCGACCCATTAGTTTCACTCTGTGTTTACTGATCCAAATTCACCATACACCTCCACGATTTTACTTCAACCTTTCCTCTTCCGAATCATACGCCTTCCTTATTAAAAAAAAAAAAAGA
>NW_028223210.1:0-15637 GCF_056783735.1 Eptatretus burgeri
CTGTAAGAAACATTTACATGGACTGTCTGTGAGAAACATTTACATGGACTGTCTGTGAGAAACATTTATATGGACTGTCAGTGAGAAACATTTTTTGGACTGTCTGTGAGAAACATTTATCTGGACTGTCTGTGAGAAACATTTATGTGGACTGTCTGTGAGAAACATTTGTATGGACTGTCTGTGAGAAACATTACCATCTACTGTCTGTGAGAAACATTTATATGGACTGTCTGTGAGAAACATTTTTTGAGTGTCTGTGAGAAATATTTATGTGGACTGTCTGTGAGAAACATTTATATGGACTGTCTGTGAGAAACATTTATATGGACTGTCTGTGAGAAACATTTATATGGACTGTCTGTGAGAAACATTTATATGGACTGTCTGTGAGAAACATTTATATGGACTGTCTGTGAGAAACATTTATATGGACTGTCTGTGAGAAACATTTATATGGACTGTCTGTGAGAAACATTTATATGGACTGTCTGTGAGAAACATTTATATGGACTGTCTGTGAGAAACATTTATATGGACTGTCTGAGAGAAACATTTATTTGGACTGTCTGTGAGAAACATTTATCTGGACTGTCTGTGAGAAACATTTATGTGGACTGTTTGTGAGAAACATTTATATGGACTGTCTGTGAGAAACATTTATATGGACTGTCTGTGAGAAACATTTATTTGGACTGTCTGTGAGAAACATTTACATGGACTGTCTGTGAGAAACATTTACATGGACTGTCTGTGAGAAACATTTATATGGACTGTCTGTGAGAAACATTTATTTGGACTGTCTGTAAGAAACATTTACATGGACTGTCTGTGAGAAACATTTTTGGACTGTCTGTGAGAAACATTTATCTGGACTGTCTGTGAGAAATATTTATGTGGACTGTCTGTGAGAAACATTTATATGGATTGTCTGAAAGAAACATTTATATGGACTGTCTGTGAGAAGCATTTATCTGGACTGTCTGTAAGAAACATTTACATGGACTGTCTGTGAGAAACATTTATTTGGACTGTCTGTGAGAAACATTGATGTGGACTGTCTGTGAGAAACATTTATATGGACTGTCTGAGAGAAACATTTATGTGGACTGTCTGTGAGAAACATTTATATGGACTGTCTGTGAGAAACATTTATTTGGACTGTCTGTGAGAAACATTTACATGGACTGTCTGTGAGAAACATTTATATGGACTGTCTGTGAGAAACATTTATATGGACTGTCTGTGAGAAACATTTATATGGACTGTCTGTGAGAAACATTTATATGGACTGTCTGTGAGAAACATTTATGTGGACTGTCTGTGAGAAACATTTATATGGACTGTCTGTGAGAAACATTTATGTGGACTGTCTGTGAGAAACATTTATATGGACTGTCTGAGAGAAACATTTATTTGGACTGTCTGTAAGAAACATTTACATGGACTGTCTGTGAGAAACATTTATATGGACTGTCTGTGAGAAACATTTATTTGGACTGTCTGTGAGAAACATTTATATGGACTGTCTGTGAGAAACATTTGCATGGACTGTCTGTGAGAAACATTACTATCTACTGTCTGTGAGAAACATTTATATGGACTGTCTGTGAGAAACATTTTTTGAGTGTCTGTGAGAAATATTTATGTGGACTGTCTGTGAGAAACATTTATATGGACTGTCTGTGAGAAACATTTATATGGACTGTCTGTGAGAAACATTTATATGGACTGTCTGTGAGAAACATTTATATGGACTGTCTGTGAGAAACATTTATATGGACTGTCTGTGAGAAACATTTATGTGGACTGTCTGTGAGAAACATTTATATGGACTGTCTGTGAGAAACATTTATATGGACTGTCTGTGAGAAACATTTATATGGACTGTCTGTGAGAAACATTTTTTGGACTGTCTGTGAGAAACATTTATGTGGACTGTTTGTGAGAAACATTTATATGGACTGTCTGTGAGAAACATTTATTTGGACTGTCTGTGAGAAACATTTACATGGACTGTCTGTGAGAAACATTTATATGGACTGTCTGTGAGAAACATTTATGTGGACTGTTTGTGAGAAACATTTATATGGACTGTCTGTGAGAAACATTTATTTGGACTGTCTGTGAGAAACATTTACATGGACTGTCTGTGAGAAACATTTATATGGACTGTCTGTGAGAAACATTTATATGGACTGTCTGTGAGAAACATTTATATGGACTGTCTGTGAGAAACATTTATATGGACTGTCTGTGAGAAACATTTATATGGACTGTCTGTGAGAAACATTTATGTGGACTGTCTGTGAGAAACATTTATATGGACTGTCTGTGAGAAACATTTATATGGACTGTCTGTGAGAAACATTTATTTGGACTGTCTGTGAGAAACATTTATTTGGACTGTCTGTAAGAAACATTTACATGGACTGTCTGTGAGAAACATTTATATGGACTGTCTGTGAGAAACATTTATGTGGACTGTCTGTGAGAAACATTTATATGGACTGTCTGTGAGAAACATTTATATGGACTGTCTGTGAGAAACATTTATGTGGACTGTCTGTGAGAAACATTTATATGGACTGTCTGTGAGAAACATTTATTTGGACTGTCTGTAAGAAACATTTACATGGACTGTCTGTGAGAAACATTTATATGGACTGTCTGTGAGAAACATTTATATGGACTGTCTGTGAGAAACATTTATATGGACTGTCTGTGAGAAACATTTATGTGGACTGTCTGTGAGAAACATTTATATGGACTGTCTGTGAGAAACATTTATGTGGACTGTCTGTGAGAAACATTTATCTGGACTGTCTGTGAGAAACATTTATGTGGACTGTCTGTAAGAAACATTTACATGGACTGTCTGTGAGAAACATTTATATGGACTGTTTGTGAGAAACATTTTTTGGACTGTCTGTGAGAAACATTTATTTGGACTGTCTGTGAGAAACATTTACATGCACTGTCTGTGAGAAACATTTATATGGACTGTCTGTAAGAAACATTTATATGGACTGTCTGTAAGAAACATTTATATGCACTGTCTGTGAGAAACATTTATATGGACTGTCTGTGAGAAACATTTATATGGACTGTCTGTGAGAAACATTTATGTGGACTGTCTGTGAGAAACATTTATATGGACTGTCTGTGAGAAACATTTATGTGGACTGTCTGTGAGAAACATTTATATGGACTGTCTGTGAGAAACATTTATTTGGACTGTCTGTGAGAAACATTTACATGGACTGTCTGTGAGAAACATTTATGTGGACTGTCTGTGAGAAACATTTATATGGACTGTCTGTGAGAAACATTTATATGGACTGTCTGTGAGAAACATTTATATGGACTGTCTGTGAAAAACATTTACATGGACTGTCTGTGAGAAACATTTATATGGACTGTCTGTGAGAAACATTTATATGGACTGTCTGTGAAAAACATTTATCTGGACTGTCTGTGAGAAACATTTATATGGACTGTCTGTGAGAAACATTTATATGGACTGTCTGTGAGAAACATTTATATGGACTCTCTGTGAGAAACATTTATATGGACTGTCTGTGAGAAACATTTATCTGGACTGTCTGTGAGAAACATTTATATGGACTGTCTGTGAGAAACATTTATATGGACTGTCTGTGAGAAACATTTATATGGACTGTCTGTGAGAAACATTTATATGGACTGTCTGTGAGAAACATTTATATGGACTGTCTGTGAGAAACATTTATATGGACTGTCTGTGAGAAACATTTATATGGACTGTCTGTGAGAAACATTTATATGGACTGTCTGTGAGAAACATTTATATGGACTGTCTGTGAGAAACATTTATATGGACTGTCTGTGAGAAACATTTATATGGACTGTCTGTGAGAAACATTTATGTGGACTGTCTGTGAGAAACATTTATATGGACTGTCTGTGAGAAACATTTATATGGACTGTCTGTGAGAAACATTTATTTGGACTGTCTGTAAGAAACATTTACATGGACTGTCTGTGAGAAACATTTATATGGACTGTCTGTGAGAAACATTTATATGGACTGTCTGTGAGAAACATTTATATGGACTGTCTGTGAGAAACATTTATATGGACTGTCTGTGAGAAACATTTATATGGACTGTCTGTGAGAAACATTGATATGGACTGTCTGTGAGAAACATTTATATGGACTGTCTGTGAGAAACATTTTTTGGACTGTCTGTGAGAAACATTTATGTGGACTGTCTGTGAGAAACATTTATATGGACTGTCTGTGAGAAACATTTATATGGACTGTCTGTGAGAAACATTTATATGGACTGTCTGTGAGAAACATTTATATGGACTGTCTGTGAGAAACATTTATATGGACTGTCTGTGAGAAACATTTATATGGACTGTCTGTGAGAAACATTTATATGGACTGTCTGTGAGAAACATTTATATGGACTGTCTGTGAGAAACATTTATATGGACTGTCTGTGAGAAACATTTATATGGACTGTCTGTGAGAAACATTTATATGGACTGTCTGTGAGAAACATTTATATGGACTGTCTGTGAGAAACATTTATATGGACTGTCTGTGAGAAACATTTATATGGACTGTCTGTGAGAAACATTTATATGGACTGTCTGTGAGAAACATTTATATGGACTGTCTGTGAGAAACATTACTATCGACTGTCTGTGAGAAACATTTATATGGACTGTCTGTGAGAAACATTTTTTGACTGTCTGTGAGAAATATTTATGTGCACTGTCTGTGAGAAACATTTATATGGACTGTCTGTGAGAAACATTTATATGGACTGTCTGTGAGAAACATTTATATGGACTGTCTGTGAGAAACATTTATATGGACTGTCTGTGAGAAACATTTATATGGACTGTCTGTGAGAAACATTTATGTGGACTGTCTGTGAGAAACATTTATATGGACTGTCTGTGAGAAACATTTATATGGACTGTCTGTGAGAAACATTTATATGGACTGTCTGTGAGAAACATTTATATGGACTGTCTGTGAGAAACATTTATATGGACTGTCTGTGAGAAACATTTATATGGACTGTCTGTGAGAAACATTTATTTGGACTGTCTGTGAGAAACATTTACATGGACTGTCTGTGAGAAACATTTATATGGACTGTCTGTGAGAAACATTTATATGGACTGTCTGTGAGAAACATTTATCTGGACTGTCTGTGAGAAACATTTATGTGGACTGTCTGTGAGAAACATTTATATGGACTGTCTGTGAGAAACATTTATATGGACTGTCTGTGAGAAACATTTACATGGACTGTCTGTGAGAAACATTTATATGGACTGTCTGTGAGAAACATTTATATGGACTGTCTGTGAGAAACATTTATATGGACTGTCTGTGAGAAACATTTATATGGACTGTCTGAGAGAAACATTTATTTGGACTGTCTGTAAGAAACATTTACATGGACTGTCTGTGAGAAACATTTATATGGACTGTCTGTGAGAAACATTTATATGGACTGTCTGTGAGAAACATTTATATGGACTGTCTGTGAGAAACATTTATATGGACTGTCTGTGAGAAACATTTATATGCACTGTCTGTGAGAAACATTTTTATGGACTGTCTGTGAGAAACATTTATATGGACTGTCTGTGAGAAACATTTATATGGACTGTCTGTGAGAAACATTTATGTGGACTGTCTGTGAGAAACATTTATATGGACTGTCTGTGAGAAACATTTATGTGGACTGTCTGTGAGAAACATTTATATGGACTGTCTGTGAGAAACATTTATTTGGACTGTCTGTGAGAAACATTTACATGGACTGTCTGTGAGAAACATTTATATGGACTGTCTGTGAGAAACATTTATTTGGACTGTCTGTGAGAAACATTTATATGGACTGTCTGTGAGAAACATTTATATGGACTGTCTGTGAGAAACATTTATATGGACTGTCTGTGAGAAACATTTATATGGACTGTCTGTGAGAAACATTTATATGGACTGTCTGTGAGAAACATTTATATGGACTGTCTGTGAGAAACATTTATATGGACTGTCTGTGAGAAACATTTATATGGACTGTCTGTGAGAAACATTTATATGGACTGTCTGTGAGAAACATTTATATGGACTGTCTGTGAGAAACATTTATATGGACTGTCTGTGAGAAACATTTATATGGACTGTCTGTGAGAAACATTTATTTGGACTGTCTGTGAGAAACATTTACATGGACTGTCTGTGAGAAACATTTATATGGACTGTCTGTGAGAAACATTTTTTGGACTGTCTGTGAGAAACATTTATATGGACTGTCTGTGAGAAACATTTATATGGACTGTCTGTGAGAAACATTTATATGGACTGTCTCTGAGAAACAATAACATGGACTGTCTGTGAGAAACATTTATATGGACTGTCTGTGAGAAACATTTATATTGACTGTCTATGAGAAACATTTATATGGACTGTCTGTGAGAAACATTTACATGGACTGTCTGTGAGAAACATTTTTGTGGACTGTCTGTGAGAAACATTTATATGGACTGTCTGTGAGAAACATTTATATGGACTGTCTGTGAGAAACATTTATATGGACTGTCTGTGAGAAACATTGAAATGGACTGTCTGAGAGAAACATTTATATGGACTGTCTGAAAGAAACATTTACATGGACTGTCAGTGAGAAACATTTATATGGAGTATAGACTGTCCAGCGCTGTCACGTGACTCTGCGTAAAAGCTGGACAGTCTGAGGTACATCACCGAACATGACTGGTCCAGCGCTGACACGTGACGCCGCGTATGAGCTCTGCAGTCCGAGGAACATGACCGAACATGATTGGTCCAGCGTTGTCAAGTGACACTGCGTATGAGCTCTGCAGTCCGAGGAACATGATTGGTCCAGCGTTGTCACGTGACGCCGCGTCTTCCTATCACGGGGAATATCGTGTGTCTGTGAGAAACATTTATATGGTCTGTCTGTGAGAAACATTTATATCGATTGTCTGTGAGAAACATTTATGTGGACTGTCTGTGAAAAACATTTATATAGACTGTCCAGCGCTGTCACGTGACGCTGCGTAAAAGCTCTGCAGTCCGAGGAACATGACCGAACATGATTGGTCCAGCGTTGTCACGTGACACCGCGTATGACCTATCACGGGGAATATCGTGTGTCTGGAAGAAACATTTATGCAGACTGTCTGTGAGAAACATTTATATGGACTGTCTGTGAGAAACAATTACATGGACTATCTGTGAGAAACAATTACATGGACTGTCTTTGAGAAACATTTTCTGGACTGTCTGTGAGAAACATTAATATGGACTGTCTGTGAGAAACATTTATATGGATTGTCTGTGAGAAATATTTATATGGACTGTCTGTGAGAAACATTTATATGGACTGTCTGTGAGAAACATTCTTATGGACTGTCTGTGAGAAACATTTATATGGACTGTCTGTGAGAAATATTGATGTGGACTGTCTGAAAGAAACATTTACATGGACTGTCTGTGAGAAACATTTATTTGGACTGTCTGTGAGAAATATTTATATGGACTGTCTGTGAGAAATATTTATATGGACTGTCTGTGAGAAACATTTATATGGACTGTCTGTGAGAAACATTTATATGGACTGTCTGTGAGAAACATTTATATGGACTGTCTGTGAGAAACATTTATCTGGACTGTCTGTGAGAAACATTTACATGGACTGTCTGTGAGAAACATTTATATGGACTGTCTGTGAGAAACATTTATATGGACTGTCTGTGAGAAACATTTATATGGACTGTCTGTGAGAAACATTTACATGGACTGTCTGTGAGAAACATTTATATGGACTGTCTGTGAGAAACATTTATATGGACTATCTGTGAGAAACATTTATATGGACTATCTGTGAGAAACATTTATCTGGACTGTCTGTGAGAAACATTTTTTGAGTGTCTGTGAGAAACATTTATATGGACTGTCTGTGAGAAACATTTACATGGACTGTCTGTGAGAAACATTTATATGGACTGTCTGTGAGAAACATTTACATGGACTGTCTGTGAGAAACATTTATATGGACTGTCTGTGAGAAACATTTATATGGACTGTCTGTGAGAAACATTTATATGGACTGTCTGTGAGAAACATTTATATGGACTGTCTGTGAAACATTTACATGGACTGTCTGTGAGAAACATTTATATGGACTGTCTGTGAGAAACATTTATATGGACTGTCTGTGAGAAACATTTATGTGGACTGTCTGTGAGAAACATTTATATGGACTGTCTGTGAGAAACATTTATATGGACTGTCTGTGAGAAACATTTACATGGACTGTCTGTGAGAAACATTTATATGGACTGTCTGTGAGAAACATTTATATGGACTGTCTGTGAGAAACATTTATATGGACTGTCTGTGAGAAACATTTATATGGACTGTCTGTGAGAAACATTTACATGGACTGTCTGTGAGAAACATTGAAATGGAATGTCTGTAAGAAACATTTATATGGACTGTCTGTGAGAAACATTTATATGGACTGTCTGTGAGAAACATTTATATGGACTGTCTGTAAGAAACATTTACATGGACTGTCTGTGAGAAACATTTATTTGGACTGTCTGTGAGAAATATGTATCTGGACTGTCTGTGAGAAACAATTACATGGACTGTCTGTGAGAAACATTTACATGGACTGTCTGTGAGAAACATTTATATGGACTGTCTGTGAGAAACATTTTTTGGACTGTCTGTGAGAAACATTTATCTGGACTGTCTGTGAGAAACATTTATGTGGACTGTTTGTGAGAAACATTTTTTGAGTGTCTGTGAGAAATATTTATCTGGACTGTCTGTGAAAAACAATTACATGGACTGTCTGTAAGAAACATTTATATGGACTGTCTGTGAGAAATATTTATCTGGACTGTCTGTGAGAAACATTTCTATGAACTGTCTGTGAGAAACATTTATTTGGACTGTCTGTGAGAAACATTTACATGGACTGTGAGAAACATTTATCAGGACTGTCTGTGAGAAACAATTACATGGATTGTCTGTGAGAAACATTTCTATCTACTGTCTGTGAGAAACATGTATATGGATTGTCTGTTAGAAACATTTTTTGAGTGTCTGTGAGAAATATTTATCTGGACTGTCTGTGAGAAACATTTCTATGAACTGTCTGTGAGAAACATTTATATGCACTGTCTGTGAGAAACATTTATATGGACTGTCTGTGAGAAACATTTATATGGACTGTCTGTGAGAAACATTTATATGGACTGTCTGTGAGAAACATTTATATGGACTGTCAGTGAGAAACATTTTTTGGACTGTCTGTGAGAAACATTTATATGGACTGTCTGTGAGAAACATTTTTTGAGTGTCTGTGAGAAATATTTACATGGACTGTCTGTGAGAAACATTTATGTGGATTGTCTGTTAGAAACATTTTTTGAGTGTCTGTGAGAAATATTTATCTGGACTGTCTGTGAGAAACATTTATATGGACTGTCTGTGAAAAACAATTACATGGACTGTCTGTGAGAAACATTTGTATGGACTGTCTGTGAGAAACATTTATATGGACTGTCAGTGAGAAACATTTTTTGGACTGTCTGTGAGAAACATTTTTTGGACTGTCTGTGAGAAACATTTATATAGACTGTCTGTGAGAAACATTTGTATGGACTGTCTGTGAGAAACATTTTTTGAGTGTCTGTGAGAAATATTTATATGGACTGTCTGTGAGAAACAATTACATGGACTGTCTGTGAGAAACATTTATATGCACTGTCTGTGAGAAACAATGACATGGACTGTCTGTGAGAAACATTTATATGAACTGTCTGTGAGAAACATTTATATGGACTGTCTGTGAGAAACATTTATATGCACTGTCTGTGAGAAACATTTATATGGACTGTCTGTGAGAAACATTTATATGGACTGTCTGTGAGAAACATTTATATGCACTGTCTGTGAGAAACATTTATATGCACTGTCTGTGAGAAACATTTATATGCACTGTCTGTGAGAAACATTTATATGCACTGTCTGTGAGAAACAATTACATGGACTGTCTGTGAGAAACATTTATATGGACTGTCTTTGAGAAACATTTATATGGACTGTCTGTGAGAAACATTTATTTGGACTGTCTGTGAGAAACATTTACATGGACTGTCTGTGAGAAACATTTATATGGACTGTCTGTGAGAAACATTTTTTGGACTGTCTGTGAGAAACATTTACATGGACTGTCTGTAAGAAACATTTACATGGACTGTCTGTGAGAAACATTTTTTGAGTGTCTGTGAGAAATATTTATCTGGACTGTCTGTGAAAAACAATTACATGGACTGTCTGTGAGAAACATTTATATGGATTGTCTGTTAGAAACATTTTTTGAGTGTCTGTGAGAAACATTTATATGGACTGTCTGTGAAAAACAATTACATGGACTGTCTGTGAGAAACATTTATATGGATTGTCTGTGAGAAACATTTATATGCACTGTCTGTGAGAAACAATTTTTGAGTGTCTGTTAGAACTATTTATCTGGACTGTCTGTGAGAAACATTTATATGAGTGTCTGTGAGAAATATTTATATGGACTCTCTGTGAGAAACAATTACATGGACTGTCTGTGAGAAACATTTATATGAACTGTCTGTGAGAAACATTTATATGCACTGTCTGTGAGAAACATTTATATGGACTGTCTGTGAGAAACATTGATATGCACTGTCTGTGAGAAACATTTATATGGACTGTCTGTGAGAAACATTTATATGCACTGTCTGTGAGAAACATTTATATGCACTGTCTGTGAGAAACAATTACATGGACTGTCTGTGAGAAACATTTGCATGTTCTGTCTGTGAGAAACATTTATATGGACTGTCTGTGAGAAACATTTATATGGACTGTCAGTGAGAAACATTTTTTGGACTGTCTGTGAGAAACATTTATCTGGACTGTCTGTGAGAAACATTGATGTGGACTGTCTGTGAGAAACATTTATATGGACTGTCTGTGAGAAACATTTATATGGACTGTCTGTGAGAAACATTTATTTGGACTGTCTGTGAGAAACATTTACATGGACTGTCTGTGAGAAACATTTACATGGACTGTCTGTGAGAAACATTTATATGGACTGTCAGTGAGAAACATTTTTTGGACTGTCTGTGAGAAACATTTATCTGGACTGTCTGTGAGAAACATTTATGTGGACTGTTTGTGAGAAACATTTATATGGACTGTCTGTGAGAAACATTTATATGGACTGTCTGTGAGAAACATTTATATGGACTGTCTGTGAGAAACATTTATATGGACTGTCTGTGAGAAACATTTATTTGGACTGTCTGTGAGAAACATTTACATGGACTGTCTGTGAGAAACATTTATATGGACTGTCAGTGAGAAACATTTTTTGGACTGTCTGTGAGAAACATTTATATGGACTGTCTGTGAGAAACATTTGTATGGACTGTCTGTGAGAAACATTACCATCTACTGTCTGTGAGAAACATTTATATGGACTGTCTGTGAGAAACATTTTTTGAGTGTCTGAGAAATATTTATGTGCACTGTCTGTGAGAAACATTTATATGGACTGTCTGTGAGAAACATTTTTTGAGTGTCTGTAAGAAATATTTATGTGCACTGTCTGTGAGAAACATTTATATGGACTGTCTGTGAGAAACATTTTTTGAGTGTCTGTGAGAAATATTTATCTGGACTGTCTGTGAGAAACATTTCTATGAACTGTCTGTGAGAAACATTTATAAGGAATGTCTGTGAGAAACAATTACATGGACTGTCTGTGAGAAACATTTATATGAACTGTCTGTGAGAAACATTTATATGGACTGTCTGTGAGAAACATTTATATGCACTGTCTGTGAGAAACATTTATATGGACTGTCTGTGAGAAACATTTATATGCACTGTCTGTGAGAAACATTTATATGGACTGTCTGTGAGAAACATTTATATGGACTGTCTGTGAGAAACATTTATATGGACTGTCTGTGAGAAACATTTATATGGACTGTCTGTGAGAAACATTTATATGGACTGTCTGTGAGAAACATTTATATGGACTGTCTGTGAGAAACATTTATATGGACTGTCTGTGAGAAACATTTATATGGACTGTCTGTGAGAAACATTTATATGGACTGTCTGTGAGAAACATTTATATGGACTGTCTGTGAGAAACATTTATATGGACTGTCTGTGAGAAACATTTTTTGGACTGTCTGTGAGAAACATTTTTTGGACTGTCTGTGAGAAACATTTTTTGGACTGTCTGTGAGAAACATTTATCTGGACTGTCTGTGAGAAACATTGATGTGGACTGTTTGTGAGAAACATTTATATGGACTGTCTGTGAGAAACATTTATATGGACTGTCTGTGAGAAACATTTATTTGGACTGTCTGTAAGAAACATTTACATGGACTGTCTGTAAGAAACATTTACATGGACTGTCTGTGAGAAACATTTATATGGACTGTCAGTGAGAAACATTTTTTGGACTGTCTGTGAGAAACATTTATCTGGACTGTCTGTGAGAAACATTTATGTGGACTGTCTGTGAGAAACATTTATGTGGACTGTCTGTGAGAAACATTTGTATGGACTGTCTGTGAGAAACATTACTATCTACTGTCTGTGAGAAACATTTATATGGACTGTCTGTGAGAAACATTTTTTGAGTGTCTGTGAGAAATATTTATGTGCACTGTCTGTGAGAAACATTTATATGGACTGTCTGTGAGAAACATTTTTTGAGTGTCTGTGAGAAATATTTATGTGGACTGTCTGTGAGAAACATTTATATGGATTGTCTGTTCGAAACATTTTTTGAGTGTCTGTGAGAAATATTTATCTGGACTGTCTGTGAGAAACATTTCTATGAACTGTCTGTGAGAAACATTTATAAGGAATGTCTGTGAGAAACAATTACATGGAGTGTCTGTGAGAAACATTTATGTGGTCTGTCTGTGAGAAACATTTATATGGACTGTCTGTGAGAAACATTTATATGGACTGTCTGTGAGAAACATTTATGTGGACTGTTTGTGAGAAACATTTATATGGACTGTCTGTGAGAAACATTTATATGGACTGTCTGTGAGAAACATTTATATGGACTGTCTGTGAGAAACATTTATATGGACTGTCTGTGAGAAACATTTATATGGACTGTCTGTGAGAAACATTTATATGGACTGTCTGTGAGAAACATTTATATGGACTGTCTGTGAGAAACATTTATATGGACTGTCTGTGAGAAACATTTATATGGACTGTCTGTGAGAAACATTTATATGGACTGTCTGTGAGAAACATTTATATGGACTGTCTGTGAGAAACATTTATATGGACTGTCTGTGAGAAACATTTATATGGACTGTCTGTGAGAAACATTTATTTGGACTGTCTGTGAGAAACATTTATCTGGACTGTCTGTGAGAAACATTTATGTGGACTGTCTGTGAGAAACATTTATATGGACTGTCTGTGAGAAACATTTATATGGACTGTCTGTGAGAAACATTTATTTGGACTGTCTGTAAGAAACATTTACATGGACTGTCTGTGAGAAACATTTATATGGACTGTCAGTGAGAAACATTTTTTGGACTGTCTGTGAGAAACATTTATCTGGACTGTCTGTGAGAAACATTTATGTGGACTGTCTGTGAGAAACATTTGTATGGACTGTCTGTGAGAAACATTACCATCTACTGTCTGTGAGAAACATTTATATGGACTGTCTGTGAGAAACATTTTTTGAGTGTCTGTGAGAAATATTTATGTGCACTGTCTGTGAGAAACATTTATATGGACTGTCTGTTAGAAACATTTTTTGAGTGTCTGTGAGAAATATTTATGTGGACTGTCTGTGAGAAACATTTATATGGATTGTCTGTTCGAAACATTTTTTGAGTGTCTGTGAGAAATATTTATCTGGACTGTCTGTGAGAAACATTTATATGGACTGTCTGTGAGAAACATTTATATGGACTGTCTGTGAGAAACATTTATATGGACTGTCTGTGAGAAACATTTATATGGACTGTCTGTGAGAAACATTTATATGGACTGTCTGTGAGAAACATTTTTTGGACTGTCTGTGAGAAACATTTATCTGGACTGTCTGTGAGAAACATTTATGTGGACTGTCTGTGAGAAACATTTATATGGACTGTCTGTGAGAAACATTTATATGGACTGTCTGTGAGAAACATTTATTTGGACTGTCTGTGAGAAACATTTACATGGACTGTCTGTGAGAAACATTTACATGGACTGTCTGTGAGAAACATTTATATGGACTGTCTGTGAGAAACATTTATATGGACTGTCTGTGAGAAACATTTATTTGGACTGTCTGTGAGAAACATTTATATGGACTGTCTGTGAGAAACATTTATATGGACTGTCTGTGAGAAACATTTATATGGACTGTCTGTGAGAAACATTTATATGGACTGTCTGTGAGAAACATTTATATGGACTGTCTGTGAGAAACATTTATATGGACTGTCTGTGAGAAACATTTATATGGACTGTCTGTGAGAAACATTTATATGGACTGTCTGTGAGAAACATTTTTTGGACTGTCTGTGAGAAACATTTATCTGGACTGTCTGTGAGAAACATTTATATGGACTGTCTGTGAGAAACATTTATATGGACTGTCTGTGAGAAACATTTATATGGACTGTCTGTGAGAAACATTTATATGGACTGTCTGTGAGAAACATTTATATGGACTGTGTGAGAAACATTCATGTGGACTGTCTGTGAGAAACATTTATATGGACTGTCTGTGAGAAACATTTATATGGACTGTCTGTGAGAAACATTTATATGGACTGTCTGTGAGAAACATTTATATGGACTGTCTGTGAGAAACATTTATATGGACTGTCTGTGAGAAACATTTATATGGACTGTCTGTGAGAAACATTTACATGGACTGTCTGTGAGAAACATTTATGTGGACTGTCTGTGAGAAACATTCATGTGGACTGTCTGTGAGAAACATTTATATGGACTGTCTGTGAGAAACATTTATATGGACTGTCTGTGAGAAACATTTATATGGACTGTCTGTGAGAAACATTTATATGGACTGTCTGTGAGAAACATTTATATGGACTGTCTGTGAGAAACATTTGTATGGACTGTCTGTGAGAAACATTTTTTGAGTGTCTGTGAGAAATATTTATATGGACTGTCTGTGAGAAACATTTACATGGACTGTCTGTGAGAAACATTTATATGCACTGTCTGTGAGAAACAATTACATGGACTGTCTGTGAGAAACATTTATATGGACTGTCTGTGAGAAACATTTATATGGACTGTCTGTGAGAAACATTTATATGGACTGTCTGTGAGAAACATTTATATGGACTGTCTGTGAGAAACATTTATATGGACTGTCTGTGAGAAACATTTATATGGACTGTCTGTGAGAAACATTTATATGGACTGTCTGTGAGAAACATTTATATGGACTGTCTGTGAGAAACATTTATATGGACTGTCTATGAGAAACATTTATATGGACTGTCTTTG
>NW_028223211.1:0-15589 GCF_056783735.1 Eptatretus burgeri
TACCCATGTACAACAGTGTTATTCCTCCATTAACCTGTTACCCATGTACATCAGTGTTATTCCTCCATTAAACTGGTACCCATGTACATCAGTGTTATTCCTCCATTAACCTGTTACCCATGTACATCAGTGTTATTCCTCCATTAACCTGGTACCCATGTACATCAGTGTTATTCCTCCATTAACCTGGTACCCATGTACATCACTGTTATTCCTCCATTAACCTGTTACCCATGTACATCAGTGTTATTCCTCCATTAACCTGGTACCCATGTACATCAGTGTTATTCCTCCATTAACCTGGTACCCATGTACATCAGTGTTATTCCTCCATTAACCTGGTACCCATGTACATCACTGTTATTCCTCCATTAACCTGTTACCCATGTACATCAGTGTTATTCCTCCATTAACCTGTTACCCATGTACATCAGTGTTACTCCTCCATTAACCTGGTACCCATGTACATCAGTGTTATTCCTCCATTAACCTGGTACCCATGTACATCACTGTTATTCCTCCATTAACCTGGTACCCAAGTACATCAGTGCTATTCCTCCATGAAGCTGGTACCCTAGTACATCAGTGTTATTCCTCCATTAACCTCTTAGCCATTTACATCAGTACAATTCCTCAAAAACCTGTTACCCATGTACATCAGTGCTATTCCTCCATAAACCTGTTACCCATGTACATCAGGGTTATTCCTCCATTAACCTGTTACCCATGTACATCAGTGATATTCCTCCATTAACCTGGTACCCAAGTAAATCAGTGTTATTCCTCCATTAACCTGTTACCCATGTACATCACTGTTATTCCTCCATTAACCTGTGACCCAATACATCAGTGTTATTTCTCCATTAACCTGGTACCCATGTAAATCAGGGTTATTCCTCCATTAACCTCTTACCCATGAACATCAGTGCTATTCCTCCATCAACCTGTTACCCATGTACATCAGGATTATTCCTCCATTAACCTGTTACCCATGTACATCAGCGCTATTCCTCCATTAACCTGTTACCCATGTACATCAGTGTTATTCCTCCATTAACCTGTTACCCATGTACATCAGTGTTATTCCTCCATTAACCTGTTACCCATGTACATCAGTGTTATTCCTCCATTAACCTGTTACCCATGTACATCAGTGTTATTCCTCCATTAACCTGTTACCCATGTACATCAGTGTTATTCCTCCATTAACCTTTTTCCCAGGTACATCAGTGTTATTCCTCCATTAACCTGTTACCCATGTACATCAGTGTTATTCCTCCATTAACCTTTTACCCATGTACATCAGTGCTATTCCTCCATTAACCTGTTACCCATGTACATCAGTGCTATTGCTCCATTAACCTGTTACCCATGTACATCAGTGTTATTCCTCCATTAACCTGGTACCCATGTACATCAGTGTTATTCCTCCATTAACCTGGTACCCATGTACATCAGTGCTATTCCTCCATTAACCTGTTACCCATGTACATCAGTGCTATTGCTCCATTAACCTGTTACCCATGTACATCAGTGTTATTCCACCATTAACCTGTTATCCAGGTACATCGGTGTTATTCCACCATTAATCTCTTACCCATGTACATCAGTGTTATTCCTCCATTAACCTGTTACCCATGTACATCAGTGTTATTCCTCCATTAACCTGGTACCCATGTACATCACTGTTATTCCTCCATTAACCTGGTACCCAAGTACATCAGTGCTATTCCTCCATGAAGCTGGTACCCCAGTACATCAGTGTTATTCCTCCATTAACCTCTTAGCCATTTACATCAGTACAATTCCTCAAAAACCTGTTACCCATGTACATCAGTGCTATTCCTCCATAAACCTGTTACCCATGTACTTCAGGGTTATTCCTCCATTAACCTGTTACCCATGTACATCAGTGTTATTCCTCCATTAACCTGTTACCCATGTACATCACTGTTATTCCTCCATTAACCTGTTACCCAATACATCAGTGTTATTTCTCCATTAACCTGGTACCCATGTAAATCAGGGTTATTCCTCCATTAACCTCTTACCCATGAACATCAGTGCTATTCCTCCATCAACCTGTTACCCATGTACATCAGTGTTATTCCCCCATCAACCTGTTACCCATGTACATCAGTGTTATTCCCCCATAAACCTGTTACCCATCTACATCAGTGCTATTCCTCCATAAACCTGTTACCCATGTACATCAGTGTTATTCCTCCATTAACCTGGTACCCATGTACATCAGTGTTATTTCTCCATTAACCTGGTACCCATGTACATCAGTGTTATTTCTCCATCAACCTGGTACCCATGTACATCAGTGCTATTCCTCCATTAACCTGTTACCTATGTACATCAGTGTTCTTCCTCCATAAACCTGTTACCCATGTACATCAGTGTTATTTCTCCATTAATCTGTTACCCAAGTACATCAGTGTGATTCCTCCATTAACCTCTTACCCAAGTACATCAGTGATATTCCTCCATTAACCTGTTACCCATGTACATCAGTGTTATTCCTCCATTAACCTGTTACCCATGTACATCTGTGTTATTCCTCCATTAACCTGTTACCCATGTACATCAGTGTTATCCCTCCATTAACCTGGTACCCATGTACATCAGTGTTATTCCTCCATTAACCTGGTACCCATGTACATCAGTGTTATTCCTCAATCAACCTGTTACCAATGTACATCAGGGTTATTCCTCCATTAACCTGTTACCCAGATACATCGGTGTTATTCCTCCATTAACCTGTTATCCAGGTACATCAGTGTTATTCCTCCATTAACCTCTTACCCATGACCATCAGTGTTATTCCACCATTAACCTCTTACCCATGTACATCAGTGTTATTCTTCCATTAACCTTTTCCTCAGATACATCAGTGTTATTCCTCCATTAACCTGTTACCCATGTACAATAGTGTTATTCCTCCATTAACCTGTTACCCATGTACATCAGTGATATTCCTCCATTAACCTGGTACCCATGTACATCAGTGCTATTCCTCCATTAACCTGTTACCCATGTACATCACTGTTATTCCTCCATTAACCTGTGACCCAATACATCAGTGTTATTTCTCCATTAACCTGGTACCCATGTAAATCAGGGTTATTCCTCCATTAACCTCTTACCCATGAACATCAGTGCTATTCCTCCATCAACCTGTTACCCATGTACATCAGTGTTATTCCCCCATCAACCTGTTACCCATGTACATCAGTGTTATTCCCCCATAAACCTGTTACCCATCTACATCAGTGCTATTCCTCCATAAACCTGTTACCCATGTACATCAGTGTTATTTCTCCATCAACCTGGTACCCATGTACATCAGTGCTATTCCTCCATTAACCTGTTACCTATGGACATCAGTGTTCTTCCACCATAAACCTGTTACCCATGTACATCAGTGTTATTTCTCCATTAATCTGTTACCCAAGTACATCAGTGTGATTCCTCCATTAACCTCTTACCCAAGTACATCAGTGATATTCCTCCATTAACCTGTTACCCATGTACATCTGTGTTATTCCTCCATTAACCTGTTACCCATGTACATCTGTGTTATTCCTCCATTAACCTGTTACCCATGTACATCAATGTTATTCCTCCATTCACCTGGTACCCATGTACATCAGTGTTATTCCTCCATTAACCTGGTACCCATGTACATCACTGTTATTCCGCCATTAACCTGTTACCCATGTACATCAGTGTTATTCCTCGATCAACCTGTTACCCATGTACATCAGGGTTATTCCTCCATTAACCTGTTACCCAGATACATCGGTGTTATTCCTCCATTAACCTGTTATCCAGGTACATCAGTGTTATTCCTCCATTAACCTCTTACCCATGACCATCAGTGTTATTCCACCATTAACCTCTTTCCCATGTACATCAGTGTTATTCTTCCATTAACCTTTTCCTCAGATACATCAGTGTTATTCCTCCATTAACCTGTTACCCATGTACATTAGTGTTATTCCTCCATTAACCTGTTACCCATGTACATCAGTGTTATTCCTCCATTAACCTCTTACCCATGTACATCAGTGTTATTCCTCCATTAACCTGTTACCCATGTACATCAGTGTTATTCCTCCATTAACCTGTTACCCATGTAGGTCAGTGTTATTCCTCCATTAACCTTTTTCCCAGGTACATCAGTGTTATTCCACCATTAACCTGTTATCCAGGTACATCGGTGTTATTCCACCATTAATCTCTTACCCATGTACATCAATGTTATTCCTCCATTAACCTGTTACCCATGTACATCAGTGTTATTCCTCCATTAACCTGGTACCCATGTACATCAGTGTTATTCCTCCATTAACCTGGTGCCCATGTACATCACTGTTATTCCTCCATTAACCTGTTACCCATGTACATCAGTGTTATTCCTCCATTAACCTGGTACCTATGTACATCAGTGTTATTCCTCCATTAACCTGGTACCCATGTACATCAGTGTTATTCCTCCATTAACCTGGTACCCATGTACATCACTGTTATTCCTCCATTAACCTGTTACCCATGTACATCAGTGTTATTCCTCCATTAACCTGGTACCCATGTACATCAGTGTTATTCCTCCATTAACCTGGTACCCATGTACATCACTGTTATTCCTCCATTAACCTGTTACCCATGTACATCAGTGTTATTCCTCCATTAACCTGGTACCTATGTACATCAGTGTTATTCCTCCATTAACCTGGTACCCATGTACATCAGTGTTATTCCTCCATTAACCTGGTACCCATGTACATCACTGTTATTCCTCCATTAACCTGTTACCCATGTAGGTCAGTGTTATTCCTCCATTAACCTTTTTCCCAGGTACATCAGTGTTATTCCACCATTAACCTGTTATCCAGGTACATCGGTGTTATTCCACCATTAATCTCTTACCCATGTACATCACTGTTATTCCTCCATTAACCTGGTACCCAAGTACATCAGTGCTATTCCTCAATGAAGCTGGTACCCTAGTACATCAGTGTTATTCCTCCATGAACCTCTTAGCCATTTACATCAGTACAATTCCTCAAAAACCTGTTACCCATGTACATCAGTGCTATTCCTCCATAAACCTGTTACCCATGTACATCAGGGTTATTCCTCCATTAACCTGTTACCCATGTACATCAGTGATATTCCTCCATTAACCTCGTACCCAAGTAGATCAGTGTTATTCCTCCATTAACCTGTTACCCATGTACATCACTGTTATTCCTCCATTAACCTGTTACCCAATACATCAGTGTTATTTCTCCATTCACCTCTTACCCATGAACATCAGTGCTATTCCTCCATCAACCTGTTGCCCATGTACATCAGTGTTATTCCCCCATCAACCTGTTACCCATGTACATCAGGATTATAGCTCCATTAACCTGTTACCCAAGTACATTAGTGTTACTCCTCCATTAACTTCTTACCCATATACATCAGTGTTATTCCTCCATTAACTTGTTACCCATGTACATCAGTGTTATTCCTGCATTAACCTGTTACCCCTGTATATCAGTGTTATTCCTCCATCAACCTGTTACCCATGTACATCAGTGTTATTCCCCCATCAACCTGTTACCCATGTACATCAGGGTTATTCCTCCATTAACCCTTTTCCCAGGTACATCAGTGTTATTCCTCCATTAACCTGTTACCCAAGTACATTAGTGTTATTCCTCCATTAACTTCTTACCCATGTACATCAGTGCTATTCCTCCATAAACCTGTTACCCATGTACATCAGGGTTATTCCTCCATTAACCTGTTACCCATGTACATCAGTGATATTCCTCCATTAACCTGGTACCCAAGTAGATCAGTGTTATTCCTCCATTAACCTGTTACCCATGTACATCAGTGTTATTCCTCCATTAACCTGTTACCCATGTAGGTCAGTGTTATTCCTCCATTAACCTTTTTCCCAGGTACATCAGTGTTATTCCACCATTAACCTGTTATCCAGGTACATCGGTGTTATTCCACCATTAATCTCTTACCCATGTACATCAATGTTATTCCTCCATTAACCTGTTACCCATATACATCAGTGTTATTCCTCCATTAACGTGGTACCCATGTACATCACTGTTATTCCTCCATTAACCTGGTACCCAAGTACATCAGTGCTATTCCTCCATGAAGCTGGTACCCTAGTACATCAGTGTTATTCCTCCATTAACCTCTTAGCCATTTACATCAGTACAATTCCTCAAAAACCTGTTACCCATGTACATCAGTGCTATTCCTCCATAAACCTGTTACCCATGTACATCAGGGTTATTCCTCCATTAACCTGTTACCCATGTACATCAGTGATATTCCTCCATTAACCTGGTACCCAAGTAGATCAGTGTTATTCCTCCATTAACCTGTTACCCATGTACATCAGTGTTATTCCTCCATTAACCTGTTACCCATGTAGGTCAGTGTTATTCCTCCATTAACCTTTTTCCCAGGTACATCAGTGTTATTCCACCATTAACCTGTTATCCAGGTACATCGGTGTTATTCCACCATTAATCTCTTACCCATGTACATCAATGTTATTCCTCCATTAACCTGTTACCCATATACATCAGTGTTATTCCTCCATTAACCTGGTACCCATGTACATCAGTGTTATTCCTCCATTAACCTGGTACCCATGTACATCAGTGCTATTCCTCCATTAACCTGTTACCCATGTACATCAGTGCTATTGCTCCATTAACCTGTTACCCATGTACATCAGTGTTATTCCACCATTAACCTGTTATCCAGGTACATCGGTGTTATTCCTCCATTAACCTGGTACCCATGTACATCAGTGTTATTCCTCAATTAACCTGGTACCCATGTACATCACTGTTATTCCTCCATTAACCTGTTACCCATGTACATCAGTGTTATTCCTCCATCAACCTGGTACCCATGTACATCAGTGTTATTCCTCCATTAACCTGGTACCCATGTACATCACTGTGATTCCTCCATTAACCTGTTACCCATGTACATCAGTGTTATTCCTCCATTAACCTGGTACCCATGTACATCAGTGTTATTCCTCCATTAACCTGGTACCCATGTACATCACTGTTATTCCTCCATTAACCTGGTACCCAAGTACATCAGTGCTATTCCTCCATGAAGCTGGTACCCCAGTACATCAGTGTTATTCCTCCATTAACCTGGTACCCATGTACATCAGTGTTATTCCTCCATTAACCTGTTACCCATGTACATCACTGTTATTCCTCCATTAACCTGTTACCCAATACATCAGTGTTATTTCTCCATTAACCTGGTACCCATGTAAATCAGGGTTATTCCTCCATTAACCTCTTACCCATGAACATCAGTGCTATTCCTCCATCAACCTGTTACCCATGTACATCAGTGTTATTCCCCCATCAACCTGTTACCCATGTACATCAGTGTTATTCCCCCA
The DNA here is from genome assembly GCF_056783735.1 of Eptatretus burgeri. NCBI lineage: Eukaryota > Metazoa > Chordata > Myxini > Myxiniformes > Myxinidae > Eptatretus > Eptatretus burgeri. Next base: position 7,469 of record NW_028223211.1, read on the forward strand.
TAAACCTGTTACCCATCTACATCAGTGCTATTCCTCCATAAACCTGTTACCCATGTACATCAGTGTTATTCCTCCATTAACCTGGTACCCATGTACATCAGTGTTATTTCTCCATTAACCTGGTACCCATGTACATCAGTGTTATTTCTCCATCAACCTGGTACCCATGTACATCAGTGCTATTCCTCCATTAACCTGTTACCTATGTACATCAGTGTTCTTCCTCCATAAACCTGTTACCCATGTACATCAGTGTTATTTCTCCATTAATCTGTTACCCAAGTACATCAGTGTGATTCCTCCATTAACCTCTTACCCAAGTACATCAGTGATATTCCTCCATTAACCTGTTACCCATGTACATCAGTGTTATTCCTCCATTAACCTGTTACCCATGTACATCTGTGTTATTCCTCCATTAACCTGTTACCCATGTACATCAGTGTTATCCCTCCATTAACCTGGTACCCATGTACATCAGTGTTATTCCTCCATTAACCTGGTACCCATGTACATCAGTGTTATTCCTCAATCAACCTGTTACCAATGTACATCAGGGTTATTCCTCCATTAACCTGTTACCCAGATACATCGGTGTTATTCCTCCATTAACCTGTTATCCAGGTACATCAGTGTTATTCCTCCATTAACCTCTTACCCATGACCATCAGTGTTATTCCACCATTAACCTCTTACCCATGTACATCAGTGTTATTCTTCCATTAACCTTTTCCTCAGATACATCAGTGTTATTCCTCCATTAACCTGTTACCCATGTACAATAGTGTTATTCCTCCATTAACCTGTTACCCATGTACATCAGTGATATTCCTCCATTAACCTGGTACCCATGTACATCAGTGCTATTCCTCCATTAACCTGTTACCCATGTACATCACTGTTATTCCTCCATTAACCTGTGACCCAATACATCAGTGTTATTTCTCCATTAACCTGGTACCCATGTAAATCAGGGTTATTCCTCCATTAACCTCTTACCCATGAACATCAGTGCTATTCCTCCATCAACCTGTTACCCATGTACATCAGTGTTATTCCCCATCAACCTGTTACCCATGTACATCAGTGTTATTCCCCATAAACCTGTTACCCATCTACATCAGTGCTATTCCTCCATAAACCTGTTACCCATGTACATCAGTGTTATTTCTCCATCAACCTGGTACCCATGTACATCAGTGCTATTCCTCCATTAACCTGTTACCTATGGACATCAGTGTTCTTCCACCATAAACCTGTTACCCATGTACATCAGTGTTATTTCTCCATTAATCTGTTACCCAAGTACATCAGTGTGATTCCTCCATTAACCTCTTACCCAAGTACATCAGTGATATTCCTCCATTAACCTGTTACCCATGTACATCTGTGTTATTCCTCCATTAACCTGTTACCCATGTACATCTGTGTTATTCCTCCATTAACCTGTTACCCATGTACATCAGTGTTATTCCTCCATTAACCTGGTACCCATGTACATCAGTGTTATTCCTCCATTAACCTGGTACCCATGTACATCACTGTTATTCCGCCATTAACCTGTTACCCATGTACATCAGTGTTATTCCTCGATCAACCTGTTACCCATGTACATCAGGGTTATTCCTCCATTAACCTGTTACCCAGATACATCGGTGTTATTCCTCCATTAACCTGTTATCCAGGTACATCAGTGTTATTCCTCCATTAACCTCTTACCCATGACCATCAGTGTTATTCCACCATTAACCTCTTTCCCATGTACATCAGTGTTATTCTTCCATTAACCTTTTCCTCAGATACATCAGTGTTATTCCTCCATTAACCTGTTACCCATGTACATTAGTGTTATTCCTCCATTAACCTGTTACCCATGTACATCAGCGCTATTCCTCCATTAACCTGTTACCCATGTACATCAGTGTTATTCCTCCATTAACCTCTTACCCATGTACATCAGTGTTATTCCTCCATTAACCTGTTACCCATGTACATCAGTGTTATTCCTCCATTAACCTGTTACCCATGTAGGTCAGTGTTATTCCTCCATTAACCTTTTTCCCAGGTACATCAGTGTTATTCCACCATTAACCTGTTATCCAGGTACATCGGTGTTATTCCACCATTAATCTCTTACCCATGTACATCAATGTTATTCCTCCATTAACCTGTTACCCATGTACATCAGTGTTATTCCTCCATTAACCTGGTACCCATGTACATCAGTGTTATTCCTCCATTAACCTGGTGCCCATGTACATCACTGTTATTCCTCCATTAACCTGTTACCCATGTACATCAGTGTTATTCCTCCATTAACCTGGTACCTATGTACATCAGTGTTATTCCTCCATTAACCTGGTACCCATGTACATCAGTGTTATTCCTCCATTAACCTGGTACCCATGTACATCACTGTTATTCCTCCATTAACCTGTTACCCATGTACATCAGTGTTATTCCTCCATTAACCTGGTACCCATGTACATCAGTGTTATTCCTCCATTAACCTGGTACCCATGTACATCACTGTTATTCCTCCATTAACCTGTTACCCATGTACATCAGTGTTATTCCTCCATTAACCTGGTACCTATGTACATCACTGTTATTCCTCCATTAACCTGTTACCCATGTAGGTCAGTGTTATTCCTCCATTAACCTTTTTCCCAGGTACATCAGTGTTATTCCACCATTAACCTGTTATCCAGGTACATCGGTGTTATTCCACCATTAATCTCTTACCCATGTACATCAGTGTTATTCCTCCATTAACCTGTTACCCATGTACATCAGTGTTATTCCTCCATTAACCTGGTACCCATGTACATCAGTGTTATTCCTCCATTAACCTGGTACCCATGTACATCACTGTTATTCCTCCATTAACCTGTTACCCATGTACATCAGTGTTATTCCTCCATTAACCTGGTACCTATGTACATCAGTGTTATTCCTCCATTAACCTGGTACCCATGTACATCAGTGTTATTCCTCCATTAACCTGGTACCCATGTACATCACTGTTATTCCTCCATTAACCTGTTACCCATGTAGGTCAGTGTTATTCCTCCATTAACCTTTTTCCCAGGTACATCAGTGTTATTCCACCATTAACCTGTTATCCAGGTACATCGGTGTTATTCCACCATTAATCTCTTACCCATGTACATCACTGTTATTCCTCCATTAACCTGGTACCCAAGTACATCAGTGCTATTCCTCAATGAAGCTGGTACCCTAGTACATCAGTGTTATTCCTCCATGAACCTCTTAGCCATTTACATCAGTACAATTCCTCAAAAACCTGTTACCCATGTACATCAGTGCTATTCCTCCATAAACCTGTTACCCATGTACATCAGGGTTATTCCTCCATTAACCTGTTACCCATGTACATCAGTGATATTCCTCCATTAACCTCGTACCCAAGTAGATCAGTGTTATTCCTCCATTAACCTGTTACCCATGTACATCACTGTTATTCCTCCATTAACCTGTTACCCAATACATCAGTGTTATTTCTCCATTCACCTCTTACCCATGAACATCAGTGCTATTCCTCCATCAACCTGTTGCCCATGTACATCAGTGTTATTCCCCCATCAACCTGTTACCCATGTACATCAGTGTTATTCCCCCATCAACCTGTTACCCATGTACATCAGGGTTATTCCTCCATTAACCCTTTTCCCAGGTACATCAGTGTTATTCCTCCATTAACCTGTTACCCAAGTACATTAGTGTTATTCCTCCATTAACTTCTTACCCATGTACATCAGTGCTATTCCTCCATAAACCTGTTACCCATGTACATCAGTGTTATTCCTCCATTAACCTGCTACCCATGTACATCAGTGTTATTCCTCTATCAACCTGTTACCCATGTACATCAGTGTTATTCCTCCATTAACCTGTTACCTATGGACATCAGTGTTCTTCCACCATAAACCTGTTACCCATGTACATCAGTGTTATTTCTCCATTAATCTGTTACCCAAGTACATCAGTGTGATTCCTCCATTAACCTCTTACCCAAGTACATCAGTGATATTCCTCCATTAACCTGTTACCCATGTACATCTGTGTTATTCCTCCATTAACCTGTTACCCATGTACATCTGTGTTATTCCTCCATTAACCTGTTACCCATGTACATCAGTGTTATTCCTCCATTAACCTGGTACCCATGTACATCAGTGTTATTCCTCCATTAACCTGGTACCCATGTACATCACTGTTATTCCGCCATTAACCTGTTACCCATGTACATCAGTGTTATTCCTCGATCAACCTGTTACCCATGTACATCAGGGTTATTCCTCCATTAACCTGTTACCCAGATACATCGGTGTTATTCCTCCATTAACCTGTTATCCAGGTACATCAGTGTTATTCCTCCATTAACCTCTTACCCATGACCATCAGTGTTATTCCACCATTAACCTCTTTCCCATGTACATCAGTGTTATTCTTCCATTAACCTTTTCCTCAGATACATCAGTGTTATTCCTCCATTAACCTGTTACCCATGTACATTATTGTTATTCCTCCATTAACCTGTTACCCATGTACATCAGCGCTATTCCTCCATTAACCTGTTACCCATGTACATCAGTGTTATTCCTCCATTAACCTCTTACCCATGTACATCAGTGTTATTCCTCCATTAACCTGTTACCCATGTACATCAGTGTTATTCCTCCATTAACCTGTTACCCATGTAGGTCAGTGTTATTCCTCCATTAACCTTTTTCCCAGGTACATCAGTGTTATTCCACCATTAACCTGTTATCCAGGTACATCGGTGTTATTCCACCATTAATCTCTTACCCATGTACATCAATGTTATTCCTCCATTAACCTGTTACCCATGTACATCAGTGTTATTCCTCCATTAACCTGGTACCCATGTACATCAGTGTTATTCCTCCATTAACCTGGTGCCCATGTACATCACTGTTATTCCTCCATTAACCTGTTACCCATGTACATCAGTGTTATTCCTCCATTAACCTGGTACCTATGTACATCAGTGTTATTCCTCCATTAACCTGGTACCCATGTACATCAGTGTTATTCCTCCATTAACCTGGTACCCATGTACATCACTGTTATTCCTCCATTAACCTGTTACCCATGTACATCAGTGTTATTCCTCCATTAACCTGGTACCCATGTACATCAGTGTTATTCCTCCATTAACCTGGTACCCATGTACATCACTGTTATTCCTCCATTAACCTGTTACCCATGTACATCAGTGTTATTCCTCCATTAACCTGGTACCTATGTACATCAGTGTTATTCCTCCATTAACCTGGTACCCATGTACATCAGTGTTATTCCTCCATTAACCTGGTACCCATGTACATCACTGTTATTCCTCCATTAACCTGTTACCCATGTAGGTCAGTGTTATTCCTCCATTAACCTTTTTCCCAGGTACATCAGTGTTATTCCACCATTAACCTGTTATCCAGGTACATCGGTGTTATTCCACCATTAATCTCTTACCCATGTACATCACTGTTATTCCTCCATTAACCTGGTACCCAAGTACATCAGTGCTATTCCTCAATGAAGCTGGTACCCTAGTACATCAGTGTTATTCCTCCATGAACCTCTTAGCCATTTACATCAGTACAATTCCTCAAAAACCTGTTACCCATGTACATCAGTGCTATTCCTCCATAAACCTGTTACCCATGTACATCAGGGTTATTCCTCCATTAACCTGTTACCCATGTACATCAGTGATATTCCTCCATTAACCTCGTACCCAAGTAGATCAGTGTTATTCCTCCATTAACCTGTTACCCATGTACATCACTGTTATTCCTCCATTAACCTGTTACCCAATACATCAGTGTTATTTCTCCATTCACCTCTTACCCATGAACATCAGTGCTATTCCTCCATCAACCTGTTGCCCATGTACATCAGTGTTATTCCCCCATCAACCTGTTACCCATGTACATCAGGATTATAGCTCCATTAACCTGTTACCCAAGTACATTAGTGTTACTCCTCCATTAACTTCTTACCCATATACATCAGTGTTATTCCTCCATTAACTTGTTACCCATGTACATCAGTGTTATTCCTGCATTAACCTGTTACCCCTGTATATCAGTGTTATTCCTCCATCAACCTGTTACCCATGTACATCAGTGTTATTCCCCCATCAACCTGTTACCCATGTACATCAGGGTTATTCCTCCATTAACCCTTTTCCCAGGTACATCAGTGTTATTCCTCCATTAACCTGTTACCCAAGTACATTAGTGTTATTCCTCCATTAACTTCTTACCCATGTACATCAGTGCTATTCCTCCATAAACCTGTTACCCATGTACATCAGTGTTATTCCTCCATTAACCTGCTACCCATGTACATCAGTGTTATTCCTCTATCAACCTGTTACCCATGTACATCAGTGTTATTCCTCCATCAACCTGTTACCCATGTACATCAGTGTTATTCCTCCATTAACCTTTTCCCCAGATACATCGGTGTTATTCCTCCATTAACCTGTTATCCATGTACATCAGTGTTATTCCTCCATTAGCCTGTTACCCATGTACATCTGTGTTATTCCTCCATTAACCTGTTACCCATGTACATCTGTGTTATTCCTCCATTAGCCTGTTACCCATGTACATCAGTGTTATTCCTCCATTAACCTGGTATCCATGTACATCAGTGTTATTCCTCCATTAACCTGGTACCCATGTACATCACTGTTATTCCTCCATCAACCTGTTACCCATGTACATCAGTGTTATTCCCCCATCAACCTGTTACCCATGTACATCAGTGTTATTCCTCCATTAACCTGTTACCCATGTACATCAGTGCTATTCCTCCATTAACCTGTTACCCATGTACATCAGTGCTATTGCTCCATTAACCTGTTACCCATGTACATCAATGCTATTCCTCCATTAACCTGTTACCCATGTACATCAGTGTTATTCCTCCATTTACCTGTTACCCATGTAGGTCAGTGTTATTCCTCCATTTACCTGTTACCCATGTAGGTCAGTGTTATTCCTCCATTAACCTTTTTCCCATGTACATCAGTGTTATTCCTCCATTAACCTGTTACCCATGTACATCAGTGTTATTCCTCCATTAACCTTTTCCCCAGGTACATCAGTGTTATTCCTCCATTAACCTGTTACCCATGTACATCAGTGTTATTCCTCCATTACGCTGTTACCCATGTACGTCAGTGTTCTTCCTTCATTAACCTGTTATCCAGGTACATCGGTGTTATTCCACCATTAACCTCTTACCCATGTACATCAATGTTATTCCTCCATTAACCTGTTACCCAGGTACATCAGTGTTATTCTTGCATCGTGCCTCCATTTTCGCGTTTGACCCAATTGACACAATTCCATTGTCTCGTGCATATTTAGCAAAATGGATGATCATCTGAAGAAAGCCTTTTTATGGATTATCTCGTGTGATGTCACAGACGACTCTTGTTTCCTCGTGCAAGGTTTGATTCCAACAACGAGGATCATAATTCTGTACAAACGATGCACTCGACAAGGCGAAACATCACAAATTGTACATTTTGATAAAATGAATCAAAAACTTGCGAACTCGGTATACATTGGTGTCGGTTGACTTTTCCATGTGATAAAAATCAAAAAGATGCAAATATTAACATCAATCAATAACCAACACCCTCCAACAGAAAAATATTTACCTTTACCTTGCCAGCTCACACAGGTAGGTTGGACCAATGTTGGCCTTGGATTTGCATCGTCACAGTTGGTTGTATGCCTATTGCTAATAATGGACCGATGATCATATAAACCTTTAATAAACTACACAAAGATTACTAGTCAACAAATTTGCACACATATTTATAGTAATTAACTTTACACTAAGATTGTGAGTAGACGACTTTACACCAAATTTACAAGTACTCGACAGAAGTCGCTAGATGTTCGTTTCCTCCAAGAAGCCGCTGTGCAGGTGAAACGTGCAATGAGCACCTCTCCGTCCATGCCTCGTAAGCGACAGGTGACGTAAACGTGCGTGACGTGGAGTGTTGATCAAGTGGAAAACAATCAAATTGTAGCCGCACAGAGTGTTGATAAA
>NW_028223212.1:7500-15557 GCF_056783735.1 Eptatretus burgeri
AGACTCAGGAAAAGGGTTCTGCCAAGATGGTTCTAAATATGGGGCCTACCTTGGAGACTCACAAATTTTGAAAAATCAGTAAATGAGTTCTGCCTTTGATGGTTTAAATAACTACCTTGAGACTCAGGAAAAGGGTTCTGCCAAGATGGTTCTAAATATGGGTCCTACCTTGGAGACTCACAAATTTTGAAAAATCAGTAAATGAGTTATCCTTAAGAGACTTTGTAAGTTGGTTTTACTTTGAATACTTGAAATGTGGGTTCTGGATTGATAACTCACAATGTGATACATATCTTGGAAACTCAACGGGAATGTGGTTATACCTTGAAGACTTGGAAAGTTGGGTTTATGTTGGACACTTGAAACTTTTTTGGGGGCTTTTATTTATTTATTTATTTATTTATTATTATTATTATTTTATTTATTTATATTTTGGAGACTTTGGAGTTGCTATCACTCTTTGGGATCTAAACCTATCGATGTAGTTCTTTGTCGGATGGTGCTTGATGGGAGCAAGATCAAGAAAGTTCTGGGAAGAAAGTGCAGGCTTACTCCCCTTTCTACGTCATCAAACCTGAAAGCCTTAAAAGACAGAATTGGAAGAAGAAAAAAACGTAAAAATATATATATATATATATATAGGTGGGAAATCTCATTTTGAAAAAGACATTGTGTTGGGCGAGGATTGAGTTGGGGTTGAGATTTTGAATGTGAGGGTTGGGGTTGAGATTTTGAATGTGAGGGTTGGGACACACACACATACACATCAACAAACAAAAGTTAAGCCTTGACTATTCAGTTGAGGATTCTGTGTTTGGGGTTCACAGATCTAAGAACGCCCCCTTGACACACATTATATACTGTTATACACCTCGGACTTGGCCCTCGAGTGTCCACAAAGGTGTATTATATGCTTAGTTTTGTCTTTTGTAATTCCTGTGAATAAAATGAACCTAAAATCTCTTCCCTTCCAAATCATATATTTTATAAGTCCAAGGAACTGTATCTATTACATCAACAATTTTAAAAAGTTCTTTCGTCCATCGTTCAGTAAAACCCTTTTCAAAATGAGATTTCCACCTATATATTCTTACGATATCACCAACTTTGAACTTAGGTTTTCTGACATTAATCTCTTTTTCATATTTTAATTTTGTAAATGTTTCTGATGGCTTCATATTCGTTGACGTGTGAATCGTGGTCATTATACTTATCCACAATATCCTGAATAAAAGATAACCATTGTTGTGAACCGAGTTGTGTGAATTTTTTATATAGTCTCTCTTTTAAGGTACGATTAAAACGCTCAACAACAACTGCCTTCCCTTCATTAAAGGTACTGTATAATGTAATACTGTTATTTTTTAAAAAATTCATAAATGTCTTGTTATAAAACTCTCTACCCTCATCAGTCCACAATTTCTTAGGTTTTCTCTTACTTTTATTAAATATCTGTTGAAAAGCTAACATAAGAGTATTACCTGTTTTGTTTTTAAAGGGACAACCCACGCATATCTACTCCTCAAATCAATAACGGTTAAAGCATACTTGTACCCTTATCATTATTGAGTTCAATCAAATCAGCAGACCAGATATAATCAACTTCCTTGGAATAAACTTTCCTTCTCTGAAACTTTGTGAATATTGGTTTATGTAATTCATCAGCTAATTGCTCTTCAGTCTTAATGGCATCATTAGAGCCTATAAGTTTTTTGAATTTCCAAGTCCAAGTTTCAATTTAGCACTAATCATCTTCTTCACGATGAACCTATCAACTTTTTCTCTCAAGGTTGGATTTTGTATCAGAGACAAATTATATAACATTTCTCTATCGGCTTCATGCTTTTCTTCCAACGTTGTGGTATTCCCATAATCAATATCGTGTCTCATGCACACTTCATCAACTCTATTGATTGGTTTACTCCAGGATTTAGGATTGTCTGCCTCATCTAATCTTTTATCCAAGTTTGTGCCTGGACCACAGAAAGAATACCCTGGAAGATGTAATTCTGGTATTCCTGTAGTTGTAAATTTACTTCCTGATAAAAACTTTTGTATATCTCCTCCGAGTTTGTGTTTGGAGATAAATTGATTTTTTTTGAACCACACACCGAACATATACCTTTTTGTATAACCCTGTTATTTTTACTTTTAATATATGAAATATTTTTAGTATTAGTTTTCTTTTACATTTGAGACAATAACTCATTTATTTATGAGAAAAATTTCTGCAGAGTGCAAAAACCTTTTTAGTTTCCAACATGCACATTTGAATCTTAATTTTTAAAACATAAAGAATCCTTAGAAATGCCTTCACTCTCTCCTCCATTTATTTAAGAAAAACTTGAATTAAAATACATGTCTTCTCGATGTCGATAGTCTTGTCGAAAGTATTGTAAATAGACTTTAATTCTTTGTATTCCTCCCTGGTGAGATAAGTTAATTTCTTTAATACCTCTATTCTTTTTTGAATCTCACTGGTTTCCATATTTTGATATTTATTCATTCTCTCTTTCCTCCTTCTCTCTCTCCTCCTCCTCCTTTTCCTCCTCTTCCTCTCTCTTCTTCAACTCCTTCCTCATCCCTTACTATACTTGAATCGTTTACACCCCATAGAATATTATACATATATTCATCAGGATTTCTTGTTATTCCTGTATCCAAAATAATTTTTTTTACAACAGGATACCAATAAAATTTCTTTTGAATTTCTAAAAGAGCCTTACCTTTTCTTAACCTTATAATTTTTTCATTATTTAACATTCTAATTAAATCCAAAGTTGTCGGTTTATCAACATCAGCATAATGCCAATCTTTTATTGAAAATACCTCATTCTTATGTTGTAGAACATATTTATTAAAATACCGAATACCCTTTTCTTGAAGGTATGCTTGAACACAGAAATGATAATTTTCTTGAAGCCTTCTTGCTGTCATTTATGTATTAGAAATATATGTTAGAATAATATTATGGCACGAAACACCTCCCCATCTTCCCATAGTTAAATCATTTTGTATTTCCTTACTTATTATATATAATCCTGTTTTTTCTGTTTTCATGAGATAAACAAGGGCAAACCATTATTATATTTACCCTTATTAAATTCTTTTATTTGTTGTTTACTAATCGTGGCTCCACAAAACTCATTCTCGATACCAAGTGGATAATATTCTTCCTTACGAGACTGATTTAATTGTTCCAGGTCTTCGAGGTTAATTTTAAATGACCAATTATACCCTAAATCATTCATATCATACCCCCATTGTTCTATTCTCATACAAACGATACGCCCTTCTTTATAAAAATTTATTTTAATTCGAACTGTGAATTCTGTATGACCTGGAGATAATATCAACACTTCTGTATCTTTAGAATACACAGCCGTTTTATTTAAGTATATATATTGTGATAAATCGCTTAATCTCACCAAGTCATTCGCGTCAGTCGGGCTTGGATAATTTTTTAATTTATAAGCATTTTTCATGTTAATATTTTTGTTTATATTATATTTATATCGTTCAGCCTGTGCCTTTGTATAATAATTTGATAAATCAATATCCAGTTCTTGAGATACACCAAAGATAGAACCATCTTTACCAACATAAGTCATTTATATTAGATTAAAAATAATATCATAAAATTTTTTATTTTTGTTGAGTTGAAATAACACATATAGACATAATTGACCACAACACTTGGAATTTAATTCTTGGACTTGAAATGTTTGATAAACACCATTCTGTAAGAATTTTATGACTTCAACAGGTGGTGGAAGACCAAAACTATCAAAATAATATTTGTCTTGACTATTAAAAATACAAACCCAATGAGAACCGTTCCCATCATTATCTTCTAAGTTCATAATAATATTCTTTGTATGTTTCGACACATTTGTTAATTCATCTCTCATACAAATAACCACATTATGAATTTTTAATTTCTTACAATATTTGGCAAGTTGTAAATTTGATGTTGTATTCTTTCCAAATTCTTTCAACCACTCATCAATGCTCATTTATTTATTAGAAAGATATAATCCATTACCTCTTTTCGTTAATTTTACACCTGCTTGTGCTATAGAAGAAAGCATATCTCCAACTAACAATCTCGCTTTATCAGGCAGACCTTCAAGTTTTTCAGCAAAATCTACAATTACACCACTTCCACTAATTTGTTTCTCCAACTCTTTGTTATGTCTTTCCAATTCTTTTTGAGCCTGGAGTTGAGTCTTCCTTTCGTTGGCAGTTTTGACCGCTGTTGAAATACCACCCGTCAATGCTCCAACCGCACTTAAACCAGCAAATAAAGGAATTAGAAATGGGAGAAATCCTCCACTCGTCTCTCTTATTGAATATTTTTTCAACATTGGTTTTGTCATTTTAATTTTAAGTGAGCCAGTGTCATTCAAGATTTTAACCTGTTCTCTTGTGAGCAAAACATCAATTCTTACTGCTCCTTTTCTCTGAATTGTATGAACGTTAATCGTACAAGGCTTTTGATTTTGAACACAAGATGATAGTTTATGAAGATTGATTTGATTAACATATACCCCAGTTGGTACTTTGCCACTCATTTATTTAACAAAAAATTATGTGAGACTAATCATCACACCATTATCTGTATTAATCTGCAATTCTGTTTCTTCCAAAAGCAAACAATATGTATCAACTTCTTCACTCTCTCCTCTTTCAATGTATAGGGAAGTATCCACTCGATTAGACTTTATAGTTTCTTTTGAGCGCTCAGGTCAAACGTATAGATTGTATACAAACTTTTAAATGCTGTCATATCCAAAATAGGTTCTTTATTTCCATTACTTTCACACACCTTTTGGTAAGACTTGTATGCTTCAGCAAAATCATTTTTTTCCCAATTAATTTCCAATCTATCTCGTGGATAAAATGTTCCATCTAGAGAAACGCGAAGTTGTTTCACCTTAGCATTATCACTCAATGCATTATTCTTATCAGTCGCAGTATCACCATCTGGCTTTTTAAAAATCATCCACAGATATCGTGGCTTTCCTTCCAGAACACCCAAATTCCACGTGTAAGTAGTTTGATTGAGTTTAACGTGTTGACATCTTCTTTTGAGGTATGATACACTGAGTGGTTTTTTTGAGTTAAGTCTTCGATTCAACATCTCTTCTGTTTTAAGATTAGGAGTATATTCACTGATATACCAACTCATCTCCTCAATTACAAATTTATTCTGATCACCAAAAGCATTACCAACACCAAAAAGCAATCTATTTTCATTATCATTCCTTTGTAGTTGAAATCTAATTTTAAGACCATACAGAACTTTATCATAATCACAAAATCCAAATATACCTTTAAGAGGAACTGCCACAGTAAAACTATTTTCTGCTTTTGTATCATCATTATACATTCCTTTCCTTTGAATATATCCAGGGTCTGTGTTTGTTCCCGTTGACATATCAGGAATAAAACCTTCGACAGACCCCTTTCCCATTCTATCACTGAATGTATAGAGTGTAAATTTTATCATTTCAGATACAGCAGAGACATAATCAACCGCTTCAACTTCTTGTGTTCCAATATACAATCGCACACTATCAAACATTTTCCAGAAGAAATCATTTACAAGTGTAGCGTTTGTGTTATTCCCAGCCTTAGTGAATTTAAATTTACACAACAAGAAACTTTCGGAGAGATTCAAATAGGTTTGTTGATTATTTATTTCAAAACTTTTTGTACCATTTGTATTCCAGTCTGTTCCAGTTATTGCATTTACCTTGAAGTAATCTTTCTTTTTAGTGGAGTTTGGAGATAATAATAGTATCATCCAAATCATAGATACTATCAATTGCTTCCATACTTGTATTTATTTAGGAAAAAGATGTTAAAACTTTTGAAACCCTGATCCAAGTATTTGAATTATTTTCTGTCGTTCTTGGGGGACAACTGAGTTTTACCTTTCTTAATTTCTTTTATTGCTTGTAATTTATGAGATTCTTTCTGAGCATCTTTTATACTCTTTACAGCACCTGCTACATTTCCCACAGCAGAAGCAGTTGAACCAATTAGGTCTTTATGTTTAAGAATAGTTGAACCAATACCCATGAGAGTATCAATTATCCCATCTCCTCTAAATTGATGTCCGACACCCCTTTGTCTCTTAGGTTTATAGTATCCTCTACCAAGATACATACCTTCACCCTTGTAGTACGGGAAAGGAACATCCCATCCCCTGTAATTATTTTATATTTTCCCAACTCGTGCTTCCTCACAATAACCATCGTATTTATTTATTGAAAAACTTCACGTAGGTGAATTCTGATGGATATAACTTCTCCATTAAAAGAGATCACACGATTATCTTGGTCGGTTATCCTAAAATTTACTCTGTGTATGGTTTTTCCTGACACAGGTAGATAAACCAAATTTTTAGGCTCCATATTGAATTTATAACCAATTGGGGTTGAGTATGCGCTGAATGAAAATATTGTATTTGTTTTTAATCCATCATTATAAGCACCATCAATCAAATCACAGTGAATTAACACCGAATTTATTCCTGAGGATATTTGAATGACATTATCACTGTAAAACGTCCCATTAGTTTCAATCTTTTTGAGGAGAAACCTAATAACTCTCTAAATGAATTATCAATTGTGAAATCAACCTTGTAGTTATTTTTAACTTTAATCGTTGATTTTGAAGTATGTTTTTGAATGTTTATAACAATATTTTTTGGTTCATCACCCTGTTCTTTCATAAGACGAGCAATTTCGAAGATATTTGAGAAATCTCGTATGCTCTGGTGAGACTGTTATCGCTTTGTATCCACTTCCCGGATTATAACTAAACTTGTCATTTTTCTCGGTTATATTAAATAAGGTATTATAAGTCTCCATGGACAATAAAGATGCCTCATATTCTTTTGTTGTGTCAAGTTGTAGTGGGTATGGGAATGAAGATGTGTGGTCGCTTGTTGTGAAATTAAAACTCAGGATTGTGCTTCTCATCTTATTTAATATGAGATAAAATGTCTTTATATTGAGATTTATTAATTATTTTCATGTTCATCAACTGGTCTAAAATGGCTGATGCTTCATTAAAAACAATTGTTATTTCCAGCCTTCTTACTGCCGAACAACAATAACAGTCTATTAACTAATTGCGATGGGTCATTTGGAAGAAAACTAATACCTGAACCAAGGATACTTAAAGCCTGAATAATGTGTTTCTCCTTCTCATTCTTCCTACTTTTACCAGAAAGAATAACCTTATAATTTAGAGTGTTCAGCAAATCAATATATACTCTATCATCATTATTTTCCATATCCAATGGTTTATCAATATACTTTGATTCATCCCTCACAGTTGAACCTTGTCTTCCATCTTTTGTGAGAAGAAACATTAATCTCGGAGTTAGTTTAACAGGGGGTTGAGCAGAACTTAAGAACCTTAATTCATCATTAAATATCAATACCTTTTCTTTAACAAGATGAAATATTGCTGGTTGTTCTGTTGGAATGAGTCCTGCTTTGGTTTTTGAATCCGCTGAATATTCATTGTTTTGAACAGCATTCACAATATAATCAGGGGTTGATTAATCTCTTCCAGTTGTTGAAATAAACCTTCATCATCATATTCTAATTCTCCTAAATGCTCTAATTCTTCCTCCGTCATTTGACTGAAATCTTTAACATTTGAAGCTTTCTAGGAGTATATTCTACTGTGGGAACTGTGGAAACATCTTTCATTTTTTCTTGGGAAGTTTTTAAAAGTGGTTTAAAAAATTTCTCTTGTTTTTTTCAAAATGCTTCTTCACTGCTAGTTTCTGTCTGCGTTTCTTCTTTATGTCTTCCTGTTGTTTTACAACTTTTGAAACCAACTCTTGATGTTCCTTAAATCTTCTTGCTCTTTCTTTTGTATCCATTTATTTATTGTAAAATATCATTTAATGAATTGTAAAGATCAACAGGGAAATTTTCCTTTTCTTCATCATTCAAGTAGATGTGTTCAAATAAATCCTTTTCTTTAAATATTTCATCAAATTCTTTATTAACATTAATGCGAGTTGTAAT
>NW_028223213.1:10000-15498 GCF_056783735.1 Eptatretus burgeri
TATCATAATTTGGGAGATATTTATTATTTGCTTTATATATCTTTTTGAACATACTTGTGATATTCCACCTCTCTTAGGACTTCTCAATCCATCAAAAGCATATCCACATCACTGATTAAATCTATATCTTGTTTTGTCATTTTCAACATTGCACTCCAAGCTACAACTTAGGAGCTGGCAAATAGTGGGCAGGATCTAACCCATAACAATTTTTATTATGACAGAGAGTGATCTAAAAGCTTCAAACACATCAGCTAACAATAAAACATCTGTTTTTTTAGATATAAATACGTGATATTCTCCAAGAGTTCTTTATCTTAAATATTTTCCATATTTCTTGTGCGTGTTTATATTCCTTATCACTTATCTCTTCTTCATAAAGGTTATTATAAAGAAACTTTCTTTTGAAAAGGAAGTTGTGTTTTCTTTTAAATCTCATAAATGAATCCATATAATCATAAGGATAAATTCCCTTACTTGTAAGAATTTTCTCTTTACTTTGAATTTCATTCGCCTTGTTTGAATTTCACTCTCTCGTAAGAATTCCTTCTTTAATCAGAATTTCATCTTTGTCTGAATTTCCTCTTTAGTTGAATTTTCTTCTCATTAAATTTCATCTTCAGTTAGAATTTCCTCTTTACTTTGAATTCTCTCTTTAAATGAATTTCCTCTTTAGTGAGAATTTCCTCTTTTGGAAAGAATGAATTAAGATTTGGAAAAGAGTCTGTGGAGCTTAGATTTGATGCGAGGTAGGCCTAGTGGTGTTCCCATAAACTTGTAAGAATCTAAAACCTAATACGAGTTATAGAGTTTTGTGAATATCATTTTTGAAAATGAAATATACTTTTGACTTGTGTTTGTTATAGCAGAAATATTCCCTGGTGTTTTTGAAAGTTCATTTATAAATAGATGTGTATCATAGTTGGCGCTGTTGTGAAGAAAGACTGGAATAAAGAGAAGGTAATTTATAATTAAAAAGATTACCCAACAGGAATGAGCGGGACCTCTATATTTACCAGTAAGATGACAATGGTCTCTAACTTTTAAACTCCTTAATTTCCCCCTCACAAATACTATGACAGATATGTGTTCATTTTCTAAATTCTAATTTTTCTTCTTTGGTTAATTTCATCGGTTCATTTGTTTCTTTCATTAATTTTAGTTGAGTCTTAACACAATCCTTTTCTAATCGTTTTACAAACTCTTGGCAAACATTTTTTCCACGATAATGTTCAAGTTTGTTATACTTTTCTCCCAACAGATGATTTGATATAATAACAAAAACCTACAAGGAATATGTTTTTGATATTTATTTGTATATGGTTCTTTTTGGATTAGGAGAAGCAGTATTTATCTTTTTAAGGATACATTCAAAATCAGCGTATATCACAAATGGGTGCATGATAGATTTATTATAATCTCTCAAAATAGAAATCTTTTCACCCAGGGATTTTAGGCATTGTAATTACAGCTGATTTATGATTACTACAATATTTTTGAATGTTGTTCTAATCGATTTCTTTTTGTATGAAATGAATTAAGACACTAAGCTTACAAGGATATATTTTGTTTGCTGTTCTGAATACCTGAGAAGAAGTTAATCTTGATAAATTATTGATGTATGTGTAGCAATGTGAATTCTTTCCAACACTAAAATATAAAAGGTCAATGTGTGTTTCTTCATTTTTATAGTTGTTTTGAAATTTTTAATATTTCGGAACTTTGTTTGTATCCAGTTAAATCCATATACATTAATAGAAAGATTATTCTTTTTCTCAAATTTAGGAATATCTGTTAGTGGCATTGGGAATTTAAGAATAACTTTAATGTCCAAGGTATTCTCATATTCTCATATATTTGTTTTACTCTTTCTGAATTACATTTTGGTGGATGTAAGTGAGCAAGAACAGACCAGAGAAAATATTTATTATCAATTGTTCTTAATATTAACAACTGCCTTCTTTAGTTTTTATTTCTTTTGGTAATTCAATATAAGAAGAAGCTTTAAGAGGGATTTGATTTTGAAATGTGTATATCTAAAAAGATGATTTTTTTAATATTGAATCCACTTCCCTCACTACCACTGTATTATCAACATCCTCCTCTTGTCTTGATAGTTCTTCATAAACCCCACTATTCAAAAAATCTTAGAAATGATGTTCATAAAGTGAATCTCTGTTCTCATATATAGAGTTTGTTCTTCATCTTGTCTTTTCATATTCATTTTTCACTCCCATATAAAACTTTAAAGTTTTTATTTCTTTTAATGTCTTTTTAATAGAATTTTTCCAACATCGGGTTTCACTATTTCAATTGATTCAACTATTGATGATGGACCGGAGTTCTCCAAATTGAAAAATCCTTATGTTACATATGCCCTTTAAATGCCTCATCAGTGTTTTTAATATAATAGTCTCCCTTTACTTTAAACTCATTTTTCTTGTGTTTTTGTGATTGAAGATGTTGATTATAACTACTCTTCAAAAACATCCTTTGAACAGATATCACAATGTTTTCTTTCCAACTCAAGAGGAAATTATTTGATGAAATAGATTAAATGTGTGTTTGTTGGTTCGGAGGTGTTTTTCTATAATGTTTATATTTCGTGATTACAAACATCGCAGTACGTTGTATTCACCATATTTATAGAATAAAACTTTTGCTTGAACTAAAATTTTCTTGATGAAAATTTCGTTTGAATTATAGGTGAATCTGTGCTTAAAAACATTTTATCCTCCCAACTTTTTCACTTAATAAATACAATGTTTCAAGACACAAAAGACAAGTTTCAATCCAATCTCTTCATCTGTTAAAAGATACTGAGAAATATGTCAAGGATGTAAAATTGAACAAAGATAAATATAACAACTATTGGATAAAAACTATTATGGTAAATAATATGAGTTCTTCAATTTCCTTCAGTGGAAGAGGCTTTTAGTATACCTGGTAGAACATCCATAATTTAAAGTATCTCTAACAAAAAGTTTCTCCTCTCCTTCTAGTAATATATTCAAAACTAGAAAAGCAATGAAACAAAGAAAAAGAGTATCCAAAAGAACAAAAAACCTTATGGATGAAGCTTTAGAAAAGAAAAGATAAGACCATCTGTAATAATAGGAAGGAGCATTTGTATTTTTTTTCAACTTAACCCTAAAAGATGTAAATCTTGATGAAATAAAGAGATGTTAATATATCCAGGTGAAATGACATTTAGTTCAATAGTAGTTAACGATAAATTTTAAAATTACCTTTAATATAAAAAAATGTTGTCGTTGAAATCTGTGATAATGAAAAAAAGTATATCGATATCGATGGTAATATACAACTGAAAGTATAGATGAATTTTCAGTTTAAGTAAAGTTTTACTTTATAAATATACTGAGACTTTCCTGATTCTCCATATGACAAATGTTGAGAATTGTCCTGCGTGTGAAAGACGGGGATTAAACACAGAGTCAAAAGCCTATAAACAATGTATATTCTGTGATTATCTTCTAAAATTAATGATAATAATAAAAAATATAAAAAGGAAAAATAATTCTTTTAGATTTACACCAAAAATAGATTACTTTACAAGATTGATTAGAGAAATGAATGTAAAGTATATAGGAGGATGATAACACACCTTTCCATACAAGGGAAGAAACTGAAGCGTATAAGAGAAATGTTCAAAGGATTGTTGTTGTATATTATTCATGGATGTAATTTTCAGGGAAATATCAACACAAGATATTGTATAAATAAAATAATGGATTATCTTGAAATTAAACCTGAACTTAGGATAAAATATAGAGTTTCTAAAAAAGCCAATAATAAATTAAATAACCTGTTTTTCAAATATATAAATGAATGATTTTTTACCTATTTGGGAAAATAAGATAAAATTTAACAACCATAAAAATCTCCCAAATTCATTAAGATGTCTCATAGTTGGTTCAAGTGGATGTGGAAAAACCTGCTTACTTTTAAAAATGCTCCTCACTCCCAACTTTTTAGATTATGATAATTTAATAATTTTCACAAAGTCGAGTTTTCAACCAGAGTATCAACTACTCTCACAAGGTTTTAATGCTGGTCTTCAAAAGAAGATATAATAGGTTTATTTAAACGTCAAAAAAACCTAAATGATTATAACATTGAAGATATAATTCAACTATTTTGTGATACACAGAGATGTAAAAAGAAATCAAATCTTATAACTTGTATTCTTAGTGATAATACGGATGATATACCGTCTCCCCAAGATTTGGATAAATCAAAAAGAACCTCGTTATCTTTGATGATTGTGTTAATGAGAGAAACCAAACGGTAATGGACAGCTACTACACAAGAGGAGACATTCTTCTTGTAATTGTATTTATCTTAGTCAATCGTACTTTCAACTTCCTCGTCGTTCCATCAGAAACAATGCTAATACTTTTATTTTATTCAAGTTAAATTCAATAGATATCAATAATTTTTGGAGAGATAATTGTTCTACATTATGTAGTAAAAAGAAATTTGAGGATTATATGAAGCACACGACTGAAAAATATAAATATATTGTTGTGAAACAAGATGAGATATTAAGGGATATATTTTTTGTTTTATAAACAATTACATATATAAATGACAACTATTATTATAAATCTTGTGGGTAAATCTGCTTCTGGAAAAAACTTTCATAAATCAAGGTTCTTGTGTAGTACAAATGAGAATATTGTAAATTTACTTAAAAAACACCCCGTGATACGCATTGTATCAACAACAACTAGAGCAATAAGACCTGGAGAAGTAAAAGGTGAAGATTATCACTATATTTCAGTGGAGGAACATATGCGATTGAGGAATGAAGGACAAATATTTGAGGAGGTTTCTCTTGGTACAACAAAATATTCACATTGTAAGAGTGAGTTAAAGAAACTAAAATCTGGTGGTGTTGGGATATTAGAAACTAATCCAGAAGGAGCAGAGACAAATTATTAAATATCTGAGCGGAGTGAAGATTTTATCATTCGGTTTTGATGTTGATGAAGAAACTCAACACAAACGTATGAAAAGCAGAGATGCAAGGATTAGTGAAGAAGAAATTACAACTCGCATTAATGTTAATAAAGAATTTGATGAAATATTTAAAGAAAAGGATTTATTTGAACACATCTACTTGAATGATGAAGAAAAGGAAAATTTCCCTGTTGATCTTTACAATTCATTAAATGATATTTTACAATAAATAAATGGATACAAAAGAAAGAGCAAGAAGATTTAAGGAACATCAAGAGTTGGTTTCAAAAGTTGTAAAACAACAGGAAGACATAAAAGAAAGCAGACAGAAACTAAGCGGCGAAGAAGCATTTGAAAAAAAACAAGAGAAATTTTTTAAACCACTTTTAAAAACTTCCCAAGAAAAAATGAAAGATGTTTCCACAGTTCCCACAGTAGAATATACTCCTAGAAAGCTTCAAATGTTAAAAGATTTCAGTCAAATGACGGAGGAAGAATTAGAGCATTTAGGAGAA